>NW_026099572.1:43543834-43613370 GCF_025091365.1 Daktulosphaira vitifoliae | reverse complement strand
ACTTTTTCAACTTAAATTTTGAAAGTGTTCCGGAAAGTCTGACACTTTTATATATATCTTAAATTAAAGCTAATGTAATTTACTTTATTATGCGAAAAAAAATTTCGGACTTTATTTTATCTTCATGGTGAAAACAGACATTAAACTTAATAAAAAAAATACGATTTTTGTAAAAAAATTCTTTTTTATATTTTTAACTTTATAATGCTATAACTTTTTGAAAGATGTATGGATCAATATAATTCTTTTTTTTGTAGATGCATGATGTCTTTACCTATCATTTGGTATATTTTTTTTATAAATCTGACTTTTTACCTGCCTACAGGGCGGAATTCAAAATGACAACTTTTTCAACTTAAATTTTGAAAGTGTTCCGAAAACTTTGACACTTTTATTTGTATCTTAAATTAAATATAATGTAATATACATAATTATAAAAAAAAAATCAGATTTTATTTTGCCTTGACGGTGAAAATGGCTACCACATACTATTTTTGTGTTAAAATACTTGGTTTTGTATTATATATTATTTTAAAATACTTTACAAATAATTACACTGATTTTCATAAATATTCTATCAATTTAATTGACATAATATAAAAAGTTAAACATATTCAATATAATTCTTTTTTTTATAGATGCATGATGTCATTACCTATAATTTGGTATATTTTTTTTATAAATCTGACTTTTTACCTGCCCACGGGGGGGATTTAAAATAACAAATTTTTTACAAAAAATTAATTTTTTCAACTTAACTTTTGAAAGTGTTCCGGAAAGTCTGACACTTTTATATATATCTTAAATTAAAGCTAATGTAATCTACTTTATTATGTAAAAAAAAAATTTCGGACTTTATTTTGTCTTCACGGTGAAAATGGCTACCAAATGCTATTATTGTGTGAAAATTCTCGATTTTATTTTTTACATTTTTAACTTTATAATGCTATGACATATTGAAAAGTGTATGGATCAACATTATTTTTTTATGAGAAATAATATTTTTTAATAATCCCTTTTTCAATCTACATACTTTATCTTAATTAGGATATTAATAAGGAACTAGCAGTTTATAAAGCTTTTGGAGTAATCCACCAATTTTTTTAAAATTTAACACTATCTAAAGATTTGCATCGAAGCCTTTTTTTTTTATAGTGATTTTAATCACTGTTAGATATCAATATACTTGATCCAACTATGCCACGTTACCACTGTGCCGGGACCCCCCTGTGCTGGGTTTTTTTTTAATCGATTAAAGCTGATTTTTGTGAATGTTTATAGTAAAAAAAATGAATTAATTTAGCATAACTTTTAGCTCAATTGTCAAGTTTGAAATTGACATCATTAAGTAGAAAATTTTATGAGTATTAAAAAAATTGTATCGTTAAGATTAATATGCAGATAGGAAGTTTTATAAGTACTATTTATAGTAAATTTATCAGAAAATACTCATTATATGTAACAAAATCAATTTTCGGTGAATCACAAAACATATATCCTCCTATACTAACCCATTCCTGTCACAATTAATCATTTCTATCTAATAATTTTTTATTAATTACAATTTAATAATTAATTTCTAATAAACTAATTTTTTTTTCATAGTATTTGCCCCCTTCTTATATGGTAGTGTTTTCCTACATATAGATTTACTCTTAACCTCCCATACTTGTGATATCTTCATTACTAGCTAAGAGAGAGGGAGAGCCCCTCAATTATACTCTTAACCTTTCATTATGCTATTAAGAAAAAAAATTATATAATTAAAATAGCATTCAAAAGTTATTACTTGATAATGTTTTTATAGGAATAACACTATCTGATAAAAATATAATTCAACGAAATATCAAAAGACACATATATATTCAGTTTTACATTTGTAAATAATAAGATAAAAGTATATGATAAACCACATGTTAAATTATAATTAACATCTATAAATTAAAAAATTATGTTTTAATAATCATTTAAAGATTTCAAAATAATTATGTATATTGTGGTTAATTATAAAACATTAATGCTAGATTATAATAATGTTATTATTTTTAATGATTTTCTATTTGTATCAGCGTTGAAGGCTCTTTATCTATTACTTTAAATTCCAATTCTAAAATTATAAATATATTAATAAGACATTATATTGATATTTTAATTAATATTTTGTTTTTTAATACCTAGTTCAAATAGCTCATCCGGTGTTGGTACAACCGTTTCTTCGGTGATTGGATCAAATTTAAATCCGAGTTGAAAATATTTTTCTATAACTACTGTTTTGATATAATCCTGAATTTTCTTGATTAGGAATTTGAAATATACTAATTTTGAGTCTTTGAAATGAATGGCGGCTTCATATTCTTGAAGCCATTCACCCGATAAATAATTCTTATGAAAAGGTTTAAATTTACAATACAATAAAGTATTAATATTTATATCCACTATTATACTATTAAAACATAAATATATAGTATTTAATGTCAAATTGTATGTATATATATCATCTCGTGATAGAGTTTGTTCTTTTAATGTCTCAAAAATATTTTCCATTCTCTCTATTGAATCACTTAAAATATATTTAGTTTTTCTACTAGACATCCACGGTCTTATATGTAAAATATCCAAAGCATCCATCGCTCCTTTCATCAATGTTGCCATTGGAACAATTAGTACAGTTATTATTTTTACGAGTTCTTCTGTGAAAATGCATACATTTATTAAGTCGTTCTTTTGCCTAATTTTATCATTACAAATTTGTATAACGTTGCAAATAACTAATAAAAGATTATACATAATTTTTCCGTATGTGCATCCAATATATATAGTCAAAGCTCGTATTTTTTCATTACATTTAGTACAATGTGTAGGTGTTTCCATCAGTTTTTGTAGGTAGTACAATTTTTCGTAATAATTTATACAGTACAAATCGTTTAAATTTGTCCATCCCGAATACATAAATAACTTGTCTATCATATCTATGTATTTTATTGTACTTGTATCTGCTTTTGTATACAAAATCACACAGGATAATACTAAACTTAACTCGTAAAGTTTTAATAAAAACATTGTAATGAATGTGCATACAATTTTTTTATTAAAATAAAACTAGACTAAATGGCAGAAGATATATTATTATGTTCTACATTTATAAATAATAAAATAAATGTAAAAAAAAATATTTTTTTGTGTTACAATTAAAAACTTTTGATTTATTATTTTAGTATTTTTACACTAGCTAAAAATTTAATGGTAGATATTAAACTTATTTTTTTTTAAATTAATTAAAAATAGATATGTTATAGTTTCCAAAAAATAATATTTGATCAAATTCTACATAAAGTTAATACTTTTCATACTTTTTTAAAGTTATCGCTAAAATTAATCTAATTTATTCAATATTTTTCTTGAATTTGCTCTTGTTTATAGACAGGATTCTCATAATAATCCTATAAATTAAAAATAATCTTGATAATTTTTTTATGATTTCATTTAGAATATGTATTTTAAGATTTATCAATTATGAAATATTTTGTTATGTTCGTTTCTTATACCTTATAAAGGTTTTTATTTTATATAATAGTTATATATTTAATTTATTGGCTTATTTATTATATTATGATCCAATTAAGTAAAAAACTGGTCAACAAAATTTCGGAATAATATTTTAGCATTCATTAACGTTTTTATACCTACATAGGAGAAGAATTTAGGTCGAGAATAGTCTAGTTATTACAGCATTTTTATATTAAAATACAAAAATATGTATAAAAAAAACCCAGCACAGTTGGGTGGCGGCACAGTGAGGATGTGGCATAATTGGTAGGCATAGTTGAGTCAAGTATAATGATAAAGTGTTTAATTTTAAAAAATTGATGAATTATTCCAAAAGCTACATAGTCTCCTTGCAAGTGGGCTCTTATATTAATTCGGCCTGTAACATCAACGTGGTTTGCCACTTGCATAACGACTAGATATAGTAGCAAGGGTCGCCACCACCTAGACGAGGTGTCACACCTATCAGATATGATTACCAGACCATAGGTGGAATTTAATTTTAAGTTGATTAAAAGTGTAATCTAAGTTAATATGTTGTTATATGTATAAATTACTATAATATCTCGTGGTTTATTAAACACAATTATTACAATTAAAGTTATATGTGGTTGATATGTAAAACATACCGTAGCCTGTGTCTAGATTAAGGAATAGAATAAATGTGTGCACTAGGGTGGCCCTCAAAAATCGAATGTCTTTTTTTTTTTACGCTACCCCTTAATTTTTTTTTAATGGTCAAAAAAATGAGCTATGCAAAATTTGGGACCGATCCGTTAAGGTTAACCCGTGCCCCCAGGCCTATTAAGTTAAGTCGAAGAGTCAAATTTAATAGAAATAACTGATCTATGTCTCGTAACTTTTTTTTCTCTTAACTTAGAATTATAAAGGTAAAACTCAAGTAAAGGAAAATTTACAAGAAATTCAAAAATAATAACTTCAATGTTGCTTTCTCAATAAATAGCCCACAAAAACACTACATACAGTAAAAAACATGAGAAAGTCTTAAAATACGTTATAACTGATTTTGTTGATTTTTAAATATTTATTTTCATTTTATTTTTTGGAAAACGCATATTCGTTTAAAAAAAGATTCTAGAAGTTTAATTTTTTATGCCAAGTACGATAATTATATTAGATTTATTATTTTATGGACAGTTAATTAATGATTAATTACAAATTTAACAAAATTGATTGTATTATTACATTTTGTCGTATCAATATATCAATTTTGGTTTACTGAATTACTTTAAGATAGTACCAATTATATTATTATTAAAGATAAGTATATTTGAGTTATTTTCGACAACTGACATAATTTGTGTCGTATAAATGCAGCAGACAATTTGTGAACACGTTAAATATATTTTACCTGTTTATTATTATATATTAAATGATACGTTTTAATCACAAATGTACAATACTTTTAGCGTCTTTTAAAGTATTACGAACTAATATTTATCTTATTGGTAATTATTCCCACGAAATAACTGGTAGTAAGTTACCATCAAATTTACAACTATTTAATCTGAACACTGATTTTTTGAAAATTGATCCATCATTTTGGAGTGCGAACAACAGTTACATAAATGCTTTAAATACTATAAGTAAATTACGAGTCATTAATGATACCGCCTAGCGTGGCATTAAATTAATCTAAGACTACATTAATATATTAACTACAAATGAAGAACAGAAACAATACGTTTTACAAATAGTAAGTAATTATCGGAAAAAATTTCCTAATTGTAAAAAAAGTACATTATCAAAAAATATATTATAATAATATAATTTAATTATTGTTAAAATATTTTTTTTAAAGTTATTATTATTTAAAAAAAAAAAAAATTAAAAATTATTAATAACAATTAAATTAAACTGTTAGGTTTGTAATTAATCATTAATTAACTGTCCATAAAATAATAAATCTAATATAATTATCGTACTTGGCATAAAAAATTAAACTTCTAGAATCTTTTTTTAAACGAATATGCGTTTTCCAAAAAATAAAATGAAAATAAATAATTAAAAATCAACAAAATCAGTTATAACGTATTTTAAGACTTTCACATGTTTTTTACTGTATGTAGTGTTTTTGTGGGCTATTTATTGAGAAAACAACATTGAAGTTATTATTTTTGAATTTCTTGTAAAATTTCCTTTACTTGAGTTTTACTTTTATAATTCTAAGTTAAGAGAAAAAAAAGTTACGAGACATAGATCAGTTATTTCTATTAAATTTGACTCTTCGACTTAACTTAATAGGCCTGGGGGCACGGGTTAACCTTAACGGATCGGTCCCAAATTTTGCACAGCTCATTTTTTTGACCATTAAAAAAAAATTAAGGGGTAGCGTAAAAAAAAAAAAGACATTCGATTTTTGAGGGCCACCCTAGTGTGCACCCTAGCACGGTCAATGACAGAAGAAAGAAAAGAGAAGAGTCAACGCCGATCTAACGGCGATTTCAAATCGAATTCAATAAATTTTTTACCATAATTTATTTTTTAGCTCAACTTGCAAGTTTGATATCATCATTTACATCATTAAATAGAAAATGTTATAAAAATTTAGAAAATGGTACTTTTAAGATTAATACTCAGTCAGGAAATTTATAATTACTATTTATAGTAAATTCATGAAAAAATCTCAAAATTTCGTTAAAATTACTATTTTTATTTACACTTTTATCATTATAGTTCATTTAAATAGAAATCGTAGTAACCATATCTGTGTAATATTAGGTGTTAAAAGATTCCACAATTGGAATATTCAGAACATAATTAACATTTTAATTATTTAAATATAACCAAAAATATTTAGGACAAAATGAAATTCAACAACACACCAGCAGGCAAAATCANAGAACATAATTAACATTTTAATTATTTAAATATAACCAAAAATATTTAGGACAAAATGAAATTCAACAACACACCAGCAGGCATGATGAAGATGAAACTAGGATAGGTCTGACTAGGCCATGGACTGACCTATTTAGGATCCTTTTTAGATAATAATCGTAACACTTGATCAGGCGGTGCTACCAGAAGAATAATATAACAAAATTGTTAAACATAATTTATGATAATGTAAGAAATTTTATAAGAATCAAATAATAATAATAAGGAAAAAACTCCTAAATAATAATAGATAGCGTTAAGAATTTCTTTATGATTTTTAACACAATAGATTAAAAATTTTACTTCAAATCAGTAAGTATCTCATTTTATCAATGTAAATGATAATATTACCAAGACACTTACGGTAAGTGGTCTTGAAAAAATATTGTCAAATATTAATTAGTAGAAATAAAAACATTTTTTAATGCGCTCTAATTACATTTGTTCGATTATTTATATTAACAAATCTTAGAATAAAAACTAAGAAGTACTATCTTCTATGTACATTGTATAATAGAATCTTTTGGTTTTCGAATATCGAGATAACTAAATAGATAAAATCTGGGAAGGCTATTTTAATTTATCTTTTTAATATCCTTATCTAACTGGTAGACTAAGATCTCTTAGTTTCATAGTAAAATACTAGATTCATAGTAAAAAAAACATGTCATTGAAATTTCTATTCAGTTATGTTAGACCAGCCAAAAAAAAAAAATGCGAAACTCTACCTTTAAAGTTAGAGTTATAGATATAAATAACTACTATGGTTTTTATTAAAATTATTTATTTTAATAGTAATACAATAAAATAGCGATTTTAACGTAATATTTCCAATATTTATGTAAATAGTAATTATAAAATTTCTTGACTGCATATTAATCTTAAGTGGAATACTCATAATAAAATTCTAATTGCAGATTTGAAAACAGCGCGAAAAATTGATTTAGAAAATTAAATTTTTGTTTTTGATGAAAGTTCCTTGTATTTATTCATAAGTAACAAAAAAATTTTATTAAAAAATTTTGCATCAAGCCTTTTAAATTTTTATACGCATTAAAAGTAAAGAAATATACAATTACTTTATTATTTTTATAATTTACCCGTAAAAATTACTATATTTACTTTTTATTTTCTTTATTTATCTAAGAAAAAAAGTGATATAATTAAAATAGCATTCAAAACTTTTAACTTGATAATGTTTTTATAGGAATAACATTTTCTGATCAAAATATAATTCAACGGAATATCAAAAGACACGTATAAATTCTGTTTTACATTTGTAAATAATAAGATAAATATATATGATAAACCACCTGTTAAATTATAATTAACATCTACAAATAAAATAATTATGTTTAAATAATCATTTAAAGATTTAAAAATAATTATGTTTTTAATAATTATATAATATTGTGGTTAATTATAAAACATTAATGCTAGACAATAATTATTTTGTAACTTTTAATGAGTGTCTATTAGCGTTGAAGGCTCTTCATCTATTACTTTAAATTCCAATTCTAAAATTGTAAATATATTAATAAGACATTATATAGATATTTTAATTAATATTTTATGTTTTTTAATACCTAGTTCAAATAGCTCATTCGGTGTTGGAACAACCGTTTCTTCGGTGATTGGATCAAATTTAAATCCGAGTTGAAAATATTTTTCTATAACTACTGTTTTGATATAATCCTGAATTTTCCTGATTAGGAATTTGAAATATACTAATTTTGAGTCTTTGAAATGAATAGCTTCATATTCTTGAAGCCATTCACCCGATAAATGATTCTCGTCAAAAGGTTTAAATCTACAATAAAATGTAGTTTCATTATTTATATCCATTATTATACCATTAAAAAATGAATCTATAGTATTTAATGTCAAATTGTATGTATTTATATCATCACGTGATAGAGTTTGTTCTTTTAATGTCTCAAAAATATCTTCCATTTTCTCTAATGAATCACTTAAAATGTATTTAGTTTTTCTACCAGACATCCACGGTCTTATATGTAAAATATCCAAAGCATCCATCGCTCCTTTCATCAATTTTGCCATTGGAACAATTAGTACAGTTATTATATTTAAGAGATCTTCTGTAAAAATGCATACATTAATTATGTCGTTTTTTTCTTTAATTTTTACTTTACAATTTTGTATAACGCTGCAAATAGCTAATAAAAGATTATTTAACATTTTTGCGTATGTACATCCAATATATATAGTCAAAGCTCGTATTTTTTGATCACTTTTATTAAATTGTGTAGGTGTTTCCATTAGATTTCGAAGGTAGTACAATTTTTCGTAATAATTTATACAGTACAAATCGTTTAAATTTGTCCATCCCGAGGACATAAGTAACTTGTCTATCATATCTCTGTGTTTTTTTGTATTTGTATCTGCTTTTGTATATAAAATCAAACAAGATAACACTAAACTAAACTCGTAAAGTTTTATTAAAAACATTGTAATAATATTGCATATAATTTTTTCATTAAAATAAAACTTGAATAAATTTCATAAGACACGTATTTATTCTGTTCTACATTTATACATAATAAGATAAACATTAATTAAAAAAAAAATGTGTGTTAAAATTATATAATTTTGATTTATTATATTAGAATTTTTACACTAGCTAAAAATTTACTAGTCTATTTTAAATTTATTTTTTCTAAAATTAAATTAAAATAGATTCATTTTATTTGTAATAGTTTCCAAAAAATAACAATTGATAAAATTCTACATAAATTTAATATTTTTCGTACATTTTCATACTGATTGCTAGAATAAATCTAATTTATTAAATATTTTTCTTTATTTTGCTCTTGTTTATAGACAGGGTTCTCATAATAACCCTATCGATTAAAAACAATTTTGATAATTTTTTTTTTTATTTCTTTTAGAATATGTATTATTAGATTTATCAATTATGAAATATTTTTTTATGTTCATTTCTTACACCTTATAAATGTTTTTATTTTATATAATAGTAATATACTTAATTTATTGGTTTATTTATTATACAGGGTGTTCAGTAAGTCAGGAAACGGGTATCTATTGTTCTCATTGTTACAAACAATGAGAACAATAGAAACCCGTTTCCTGACTTACTGAACACCCTGTATAATGATCCAATTAAGAAAATAACTGGTCAACAATATTTTAGGCTAATATTTCAGAAGTCATTAACGTTTTTATACTTACGTAGGAGGAGAATTCAGGTCGAGAATAGTCTAGTAATAAAAAATAACGTTGGCACAATAGGGTCACGATAAAGTGTGTACATGGCATAGTTAGGATAAGTATATTCGCTTTATTTTTATCACATTTATATTGAATTTATGTAATTTTAAAGAATATTGAAGGCTCATCACATAGTCTCCTCTTGTGATAAGAAATTTCTTATTCATATTAAAATTATGTTAATATATGATTTTTTTTTTGTGTCTGTCACTAATTATTTTCAACGATACGTGAAATAATCACAACTAGTTTCTAGTTGAAGATATTACCCTAAAAAAGTGAAAAAAATTTCCCCTTTATTATATAAAAATTTGCTTAACCAAATTTTTTCATATAAACTATAAATAATTATTCATGTTTAGTTTCAAGTTTTTAAAATATATACAGAGTGATCGGTTTATCATAAACCACACGATTATTTACAAAATAAATACAATATTGGAAAAATAAATTTTGACTTCTATTAGTTACATATATTTCTTGATTTATCAGCTAATAAGGACTTTTTAGAATCATCCGTTAAATCTTAAAGGGGTGTCAACTTTATATATTTAAATGGCTTAAAATATTTAACTGGCTTATAAAATAGAAAATAATCTAATTAAGAAAATGACCAGTAGCAGCACTCACTCCTACTTTTAGTATTTATTTTAAACATTTTTTTTTACTAATTAGTAACAATATAATAAAATATGTGATAGAAAAAATCTAATTGTAGGTTTGAAATTGGCGTAAAGATAGTTTTAGAATAGTTATTTTGTCTCTGATGAATATTTCTTGTAGATCAGGAAATGTATTCATAAGTAGCATATAATTTTTTTTTAAGTATTGATCAAATGCTTAATTTTTATACGCGTTTGCCATAAAAGTAACAACTACTTTAAAATATTTTATAATTTCTTCCTAAAAATTACAATATTAAATTATTGATTATCAATTTTATACCAAATTTAATTCCCATAATACGTATTTATTCATATATTATAATCATAAATCAAAGAACTTCTAATTAGGATATAATTAAGGAAATAGGAGTTGATGTTACTTTTGGAATATTTTATCAATATTTTAAAATTAACCACCGTCTACAGATTTGCATGAATTGTTTCTAATGATAGTTCTTTTAATCACTGTTAGATATCATCTATACTTGTCCTTTTTTATTGCTTTCACAAAATCATATGATTAGATTTCTCAAATAAGTGGTTAAAATTTACCTTGTATAAATAGTTGAAAATAAAATATTTACAGCGTTTAAGGGATTAAGAGGGCTTCACATCGGCCCCGTACAGAATTTACTATTTTTCCCATGAAATGTGACACTCAAAAATTTACAGTTTTATTTTATTTATATCTTTTGTTTTGCACATCACTTTTTCCTGAAAACTTTTTTTTTCCAATTTTTTGGCTGGCCTGCAAATAGGACCCACTTATATAGATTTCAATTAGAATAAGTATCAATATTAAAAAAGAAAGGTAAAACAATGCTTATGTAGGTTTTTATAATTCTCACATTTTTATTATAAGATTTCATGTACCAGCTCTGCTTCGATAGTAAATTTATTAATTTTATACAAATGTTTCTGTTTTTTTGGTTGGCATCGGTTAAAATTTTAAAAAACTTATATGTCTTTAAGAAGATTTCTTCTTTATATATATATATATATATATATTGTATTATAGTAATTAGAGCAACTTCAGTGTATTAATTATATTTACGACATGAACTTCATCAAAAGTAAATAGATATTATTTTTGTATTAAACACTAAAGCAAGTATAACAAGATAAATTACAATTTAATAACAAGAATTAAATATATGTAATACCAGAAAAAAGAATTATACATAACAATGATTTACAATTTAACTAAAGTTAAACAAGTAATTGAAAAAGATAAAAATATTTTTTTTGAATAAAAAGATAATAAATTGATACAAACTATGTACTATGATTACTTCCTTAAAGTTTAATTCGTTTGACGTTTTATCAATTATGATCAATATTTGTGTTTTAGTTCACATGGATATTATTTCGACAAATATTTACCACACGCAGCATAATAGTATTTTAGTTTCTTTATAGTTTTTATGAAAAATTTCATTAAATATGTAGATCCCAATAATATAAATTTACCCTGAGTACTTTGATGCTAGAAATTATAGAGACAATAATAATAATTACAATTATATAATATATTTTCTACATATTATGTATATAATTATATTTTAACATATTAAGTTTTGTATTAGTCTAATATTATTTCAAAATTATTGTAAAAATAAAAAATAATAAATTTAGATAAAATGTTTATACTTCTTATCTTCTATTGAATGTATTTTTATAAAATAAAACATAAAATTTCAGAAATTGTTAAGTTAAACAAATAGACTTCATTCATGAGAAATTATTACCCTAAATGACTTTACTTAGTGATTGCCGTTGGATTTCTTGAGTAGTCATCCATCCTCAGGCTAAACCTTAATTACTGGTCATGAATGAGAAATTCACTGCACCCTACTGGTTTATTTTTTTAAGTCAATAGCTACGTTCAATATAATATGTTAAATAAATAAAAAAAGATATATTAAATTTTATTACATTAAGATTTTATACCGTTGCTGATAATAAATTTTATCTGGAAGACTTATGGTCACGGTATCAATGACTCTGTTGTCAAAAGATATTTGGATTATTGCTATACAGTTAAATGGCTAAGAGTTTATTATGCATAAAGGTATGCGATTTAAAAATATTAATAAAAAAAAATGTATTTTATGTATTAAGGTTGAGTAAATTTTTTTTTTTATAAATTTCTTGAAACATTTAAAATCTCTATAATTATTTTAATATAAACACATAGAATTTAGTTAAAATCGTGAAATCTAATATTAAATCGTGTTGAAATAATTATAATCACAAATACTAAACATAAAAATAATTAGATTCCATCTTTAACTTAATAAAATAACAAACGGATATAGTTGTGTTTACATTTAATTTACAAGTATAAAAACACCAAAAGTCATCATAAATTTTAAAAAAATTAGTAGAATTATATTTATTAATTATTATTATAAGTATTTTATAAAGTAACTATATAAATTTATTTAATAAAATTGCAAACTTTTAGAAAAATGAGAATATATTATTGTCTTAAATTGGTATTCTAATATTTTAAATATTAGTTCAATATTCTATTATTTAAAAACAGAATGGCTAACTGGTTTACTTTATTAATGTATCTATTTTTTCCAGGAAATTATTAAAACGATCATGTTGAGGTAATAATAATCTTTTACTTATGCAGTGAATTTCATAACAACAAAAATATAATTACTGAATAAAAATTTTATAACAAGAGCAAAACGAATAAAATTAAAACAGGTTAACTATTTAATAAATCATAATATATGCTATTTTTTGACTTTCATTTGATTTGGCAAATAGGTATTTAACCTGTAATGTGCATTAATGGTGTTCGATTTAAATTTGAAGTAGACTTCTCACGGACAATAGTGCCAATTTTGCATGCATTATGTACTCGATAGTATTCGGTATTCTGAAGAGGGTATTCATATGAAAAAATTGTGAACTGATGTTTCGTCGGTAAATTCAATTGAATCGAATGGTTGTGTAAACTTAGACACGTTATTTCAAATGTAAACTCGGCAGGGACAGATTTAAATTTAATATTTTTATAACATTATGTAAACACTTAAAAGACGCGAAGGACATTGTGTGGGATTTAAATAAAATATATAGAAATACATTATATGCTACATCTATGTATGGTAATCGTAAATAAACATACACGTATAAGCTATGTTAACACCCGGACCATAGAATACGTGTTCGGGTTAAAAATCACCAAAGTTGATAATAGGTACGAAGTGTATAGTCAAAAATATTTACAATTTTTTATCTCTAAATTCTTGAATGGTTGCTATCGATTTAGCTAACATGTTGCCTATAGTAGGCCAAATTGAACGTTATGGAACCGATTCGGATGCCATTCGAATTCGAGCAGTTTCCCTAGACTTGTGATGTACTTCTGCAGTCCGTAACGTTATACCGAAGATATCCTCGTGATAACGATTATCGTCCTGAAAGTGTAAAAGGTCGTTAATTACGTTTGCATATGAGTAAATTTTTTATCGTAGTAATAACATGTTAGTTTATATAATTTTTTTTGATTTTTAATGTACAATTGTGTTTTAGGGGAGTGGTGTATCACAGTAGATCAATCAGTCATCATCGTTTGGCGATGATGTTCAACTGTGCTGCTGTTTTCCGAATGAGTGACCATACGTGAACTTGATAGTGACACACATCTTACTCGTTATTCCTTCCCTCAATCATAATGAGGTTTCGTTAGTTGTAAAAATCCTGTCAAATCATTGTGAGATAGAACCGATCACAAATAGTGGGGATAGAGGTCAAGGAGATGATAATGAATGCACAATTGTTTTTGTTATTATATTTTTACCCTTTCTTTATTTATACACATATGTACTGAAAAAATAGCTAGGTGAAAAATAATCTAATGTTACACAACGTTGATAACGTTCGAGGCAGCTGTGTGATATCCAATCTAATTATGGCTAGATTTTGTTAAGCATTTTAAAAAATAATTGTGAAGGTCGTAAAAGAAAACTTTATTATTTGAATTATTTAACAGAGTTTAGTACCTATTCATTGTATAATTGGCTTATGTTATTCATGAATTCATTAATGCTATAAATAGTTCTTAATTATTTTTCAATTTCACTTTTTTATAGAATTTTATAAAAGAGTCACTGTTTTATGTGTAAATACAACCTATAGACTTGTCTAATAATTTTTCATGGGATTATTAAAAAAAAAAAATCATTGTGTATAAATTGTAAATGTATGCGTTTTGATTCAAAAGTATATTAAACTGTTTATACCATGCGATTGATTTTAGAAGATAACTGTTAAAAGATATCTATTTGATAGATAGTTTATTGTAATTTAAAAAATAAAATTTATCGAGAAATGTTTAATCCCAAGTGTTCCTGCCACGTTTAAACGCGCCGCAAAGGTGAACAGTATTTTATTGTACAACGTTATAAATCGTGTTTCCGACAAAATGCCGCAAAACGATAGACATTTTGTAGTATAAATCAGTTGTGTTTAATCTGAGATTATACCCGTAGTCCTAGCATAAAGTTATCAGACTGTGTAGAATTCATGCCAGTTTGTTCTTGAATAATGGATTTAAGTGTCTGGTACACGTTTTCAGCCATTTTGCAGTCGCCACATACGTAAAAGTGTCCTCTCTCTACAGCAATCAGCTCATAAATCATTTTTGACTCTTTCAACATTAAATCTTGTACATATGTCTGCAAAGTAAAGAAATTATATATCACACACCATTGTAAGCAATAGTGAATTTTCGATTAATTATTTGTTTACTACATAAAAAATAATTTCATTGAAGTATATTAAACAAGAATAAATATGTTATCAATAATGACGTTTATAAGTAAAAAGATAATATTTTATGTCTAACCTTTGGTATTGATGGTTCCCTGGAAAGTGCTAAGTAAACTTTATCCAAAACACCTTCTTCTAGCATGGTTTTTTTATCGGATTTGTACAACTCCAGTGATCTGTACTGACAACCAAAAAATAGTATGACTCTGCCTATTTTATAATCTATAAAGTCAATAAAACACATGATAGGGTTGATTAAAAACATTTTTATGACAATAACAAGACGTGTTTGCATACCATTTCCTTTTTTGTTTTGAGCATATCTGTGCTGCCAAAATGCACGAAACGGCGCAATACCGGTACCTGGACCCACTAATATTAAAGGTTTGGTCACGTCCTTGGGCAAGTGGAAATTTGGGGCACTATAAAAATGACAAAAATAAGATGGATAAAACAGTTATTATTATTTCATCGCTACATTAAGGTGGTTTTTGTTATATCAATACCTTCGCACAAACATGTACAGTGTATCATTCATGTTAGTCTCCAACAAGAAATTAGAACAAACTCCGTAGTGTATAGGTCCTTTTCCTCCTAAAAAGAATAATAGATAATTAATATTATATTATAATGTAAGAAAATGAATTAGATATTATTTAACGATAAGTCAGTAGTGGTATAAATATAATTTTTTTAAAGGGGTTAATAAAAACATTTCTTATTGAGTATAGATGTATTTTATATTATAAGCGACCAATAATTCTTGATAAAAATAAAATAAATTTGTGGATTAATAAGAGTATCAAACTTGTCCTCAAGCGTACACTATTGTTCATTATTTTATGTATTAATACCAGAGTTTTTATTTTTTAAGTAGAGTCCCCACCTTGAGTTCTATAAGTTACAACAGCGACAGTAAGATGCACTTGATGTGGATATAATTGGCTTGCTGATGAAATACTATAAAATCTTGGTTGTAACGGCGTAAGTTGTGCTACGAGTAAGGCGGCTGGTGGTTTTGCTGATGGGAATTCATGGAACACTTCAAGGAGATTAGGCAATCGCCAATGACGCCAGTCTTCATAACTTGAGCTATCCTATAATATAAATTTACATGGTCACTATCGATTTAGCTATATAAATTTTTTTTTATTTGCACTTACTATCGCCAAGTGGGTGAGTTTTTTGCAATCGGTAGGATTGGTGGCAAAAGAAGCTAAGAACTGCAACATGTTTGGCGAAGGTGGAGTGGTAATATCTAAGAAACGTGTTAGTAAAGTTCTAAGTGAACATCTAGGAAGTTTTTCGTGCGCTATCCAATTTTTTAACACACCTGTAAAATATTAACGGTGGGTTAATGTATTTTTTATTATTTAGTAGGCATTAGCTTGCATGGAGAGTTGCTTAGTTATATTCTATGTGTTTTATTTAGAACTTTTTCGCTAGCGCCTATTATACGAGTATATCAATGCATTATACTCAATCATTACGTTTTGACACGTGTTTGAAAACGTTGCATACAAAAGCTGGGTAGGATTTTTAAAGTTAACTAAAAAAGTAACTTTGTGCTCATGTTTTAAGTCAATAGATAGATTACAGTTGTTATACACGAATTCGATTACTATTACCGGTTGAAGTATGTTTTTCTTTGAGTATTTGTAGCTCCACTGCTTGATCAGGATCTTGATCAGTTCCTAAATGTTGTATTATTCCATTTACGAGCTCTGACCGATTTTCTGCAAACATGCCAACATGGTCTCCCGGTTCATACATGTTTTTGTCAACTGTTTTCCATTCATCCACGTTCATCTCGAGCCATAATGTCACTCGGTCACTTCTACTATCCTCACTATTACTCATAAGATTTTGCTTATTATTTAATTTACAACGCCACACTTTTTTGTTATGATAACGAGTGTATGCTAGATAGAAAATAAGAAAAATTAAAACTAGTGAAATATTTTTATATTTTATTGAGTGAACTTAAAAAAAGATATGTATTTTTCAAGAAAATTTTTTTTTAAAATTTAAGTATTTAAAAAAATGAACCTGAATGAAGGTCTTCTTCTTCTATGTGAACAAAACGAACTGTTGATGCAGATAATTTTTCACTGTGAAGTACTTGAGACGCTTCGCTAAGAGTCTCGTCCATGTCTAAGCAAAATGTGTCACAAGCAACCTACACAAATTATGAGAATAAACAAGTTGTTTATAAGTATAAAATAATTTTTACTAAAATTATCAACACTTATTTAAAAACATACATTTTATATTTGTATTTAGATACATTTGAAACTTTACTCACATGAAAAACTTCGGTAGCCCATTTTTTAAAGGCTTGTTCTTGACCACACATTTCGTCGCCTTTTGCGAGCTTCATTAACTGTTCTCCTCCTAGCTCGCTCAATAGATTGTCGACATAAGACCCAAACGAGCAAAAGTTTGGGTATGCACTCGAACCCAGCCCGAAAACAGCAAATCTAAAACATTTCATCATTGGTTCAAGAAGCCAATGACTTGTGACTGGTATTCTACATTTGAATAAAATATATTTTTCGGTCAAAATTAATGCATGCAATATGGAAAATGTTATTACGTGTTAAAATTAATTCTTAGAATATAATTAAAATGCATATTAAAAAACTGAAAATAATATAAAACTGAAAAAAAGTTTAATCATTAGCAATACTATGACTATTAATTAATAATTATTTATTTCACTTACCTTACATTCCCAAGAGGCCCAAAATTGTCGATATCCGTAGAGTCTTTATTAAAAGAATCATTTAATTCGGAAAAATGAATTTCGGAAAGACTATTTGCTTTAATAAATGATGCTGAACTAGAAATCAAAATTAATGGTTTGATAGAGTTTTGCAATATTATTTATTATTTATTATGAGGAATTGCCACATTATATATTTACCTAAGTGGTGAAGATTTAATTATTAAAGGTTTATTAGAATAGCTGACTTCATGTTCCATTTTTAATGAATACAACTGCTGAGCGAATTCCTATAAAATAAATATTATTTAATTTTAGCTATATAATATAAGATTTAAATGAATAAAAAATATAAATATGAAAAATCAATTTTTATGCAATTACAAATAAATAGTGTTAATATACATGTATTTAAAAATGTAAATAGTTTAAAATTTACAAAAAAATAAAATATTCATCATTTGAGTTCAAATTTATATGCTTTTATAATATTTGTGTGTGCCTGCTCCAAAACCATCCCAGGTTTGTATAAGTTTATTAGAGGTATATTAATTAATGTAATAACATTTTTAATTGTACAAGTAAATGTTATACCTCTAATTAAGATACATTATTAAATTACAAATAGCTACATTAATATATTTCGTTGGTTTAAATGGGCTATAAAATAGTAATAATTGCAATAATAATAATTATATTTATATTCAATTACAATAACTATAA
Source organism: Daktulosphaira vitifoliae (assembly GCF_025091365.1). NCBI lineage: Eukaryota > Metazoa > Arthropoda > Insecta > Hemiptera > Phylloxeridae > Daktulosphaira > Daktulosphaira vitifoliae. Next base: position 43,594,767 of record NW_026099572.1, on the reverse strand, counting down.
TTACATATAAATTTGAATATTAGGTTTAATGCAATAAGTATTTTTTCATTAGTATATATTATTATTTATCAAGTCTAGTATGTATACAATGTTTTGATGAGACGATTGTTATATATTAAAATACTATCAATATTTGTCTAAATATTTCACCAAGAGCAATATCTAAACTTTTTCTTACTTGACCATTTTCCGGTGGATCTCCATTTCCAAATGTTGATGCCACGACCAACAATAATGCTTCGTGTTCAATACTTGTCATATCATATTCTTCCATGCTCATCACCTACCCAAAGAATAGTTAATTTTAGATAATCACTACTTAGTAAGATTCTTTGTTAAAAGAATTATTACAATATAAAAATATTAATGATATATTATCCTTGAAAAATTAAATTAAAAATTCATCTACATAAAAAATTAGATTTGAACTCATTAAAATATCTATTACTTGAGAGTGAAATGCATGCGCGAATATTTCGCCTAATTTCTTAGCATATATTTCTGATCTTCCCGTTTCTGTAGCGTAAAGTATTGTTGCTTTTATTCTTCGCGATAATGCTTGTCCAAATAATTTTGATGTGAATTTAACCGCCCTAAAAAAGAAATCAAGTTCAAAATATGTTATTAAATACTTAGTTATGTACTAATATTTATACTAACCGAGCGATTTGTTTGAAGTGAAATTTTCTACGTTGTTTTTTTGATGTTTTTCCCTGATTTTGTCCTTTTTTCCAAACATGCGTTTTCCATGCGGCTTCCTGTAAATGTAAATATGTTAACATGTTAAAATAGCTTTTTTATTTTCTTAATATTACATCATATTGTGCACCTAAAGGTATACTCAATGAATAAAAAATCTTGTAAATGTGGCTCAGTAATTAAAATGAGATTTAATGGAATGATATAGTACTTTTTACTCCATTAATATTTATTATTCACAAATATCCTATTTAACTTCTTATACTCTTTTATATTTACTGTTCCAAGTCTTTTGAAAAGTTAATATAGAATTAATATTAATTGGTTTTTGTAGGTTAGACTAATATCCTTTAACACCCGTATTTGTTCACGTTTTTAAAAAAAAATTCATCATACATTAAGAAACCTTTGGTTGCGATTTGTATGCGTATTGATCTTAAATTCAATTATATAGTACATTAAAGTTAATAACAGCATAAAAAAAAACCCAGTACAGGGGGGTCGCAACACAGTAGAGACGTGGCATAGTTGGGTCAAGTATATAATCACTATCAAAAAAAAAACGCTTCAATGCAAATCTTTAGATAGTGTTTAATTTAAAAAAAATTGGTGGATTATTCCAAAATCTACATGATCTGCTATTTCCTTATTAATATCCTGATTTAGATAAAGTATGTCGAATGAAAGAGGGATATTAATATTATTTCTCATAAAAAAAATTCTATTGATCCATACACTTTTAAAAAAGTTATAGCATTTTAAAGTTTTTTTTTTCCTTAATTAATGTATACACAACCTGTTCCCTATAGGTACAATAAGAGTATTAGCTAAAATAATTATAACATGAAATACTTGATAAAAGAAGCCACCCATTGATGACACTTTTAAGTGATTATTATTTATTTTTTTTTAAATACATTTTAAAGTTAAAAATGTAAAATATAANCAGACCTTCCGGAACACTTTCAAAGTTTAAGTTGAAAAAGTTCTACTTTCTATATGCATTTTTTAGATTTGAACCCCCCTCGTGTATAGGGAAATGGTCAGATTTAAAAGAACAGTATGTCAAATGAAAAATGTATATAAATACTACTCCTCAAGAAAAAATTGTACTGATCCATACATTTTTCAAAAAGTTATAGCATAATAAAGTTAAACNAAAATCGAGAATCTTCACACAAAAATAGCATTTGGTAGCCATTTTCACTGTGAAGACAAAATAAAGTCCGAAATTTTTTTTTTCCATAATAAAGTATATTACATTGGCTTTAATTTAAGATATATATAAAAGTGTCAGTATTTTCAGAACACTTTTAAAAGTTAATTTTTTGTGAAAAAGTTGTCATTTTGAATCNCATTCGGTAGCCATTTTCACCGTGAAGATAAAATAAAGTCCGAAATTTTTTTTTGCATAATAAAGAACATTACATTAGCTTTACTTTAAGATATATATAAAAGTGTCAGTATTTTCAGAACACTTTTAAAAGTTAATTTTTTGTGAAAAAGTTGTCATTTTGAATCCCTCCCTGTGGGCTGATAAAGAGTCAAAATTATAAAATAAATACATCAAATGGTAGGTAAAGACATAATGCATCTATAAAAAAAAATTACATTGATTTGTTCGTTTTTGAAAAAGTTATGGCAGTTGTAAGTAAAAAAAATTTCGAAAATTTCGAAAATTTGTAATTTTTTTGTAGATTTCCCCCATTTACGGAGAACGAGGGAAATGTTTTCAATTTTTGAGGGTAATCTCTTCGACTAGATACGATTTGTGATCTTTTGACGTATCGTTGAAAGAAATCGTTTCGGTGAGAGCTGAGAAAAAGTGGTAACAGACACAAAAAATAAATAAATAAATAAATAAAAAAAAACACATCATAGTAAAATTAATACCTTCTCAGCTTCGCATCGAAGCTAAAAAAATGTTATGTAATGCTATATGTAAAAATATTGAAGTGCCAGAATTTGATTTTTATTTAGTTTTCTTACTTGATAACTATATGTCGGTTGTAGTTCGTAGTTGGCCATTTCTTGATGAAATACGGGTGTGATTGACCCGGATATTGGAGGTACAATCCACACCCAATCTGCCGGACAACCCTTCCTCGTTCTTAACTCGTTATCATAGTGTTTCATAAACGATTCACAAGCTGTATGGTGGTCCATAATTGTTATGTTGTTCGACTTAAATACATTTATAAAGATTAAAAAAAAATACTTAAAGATAATTTAATACCTACTTGAAAGCTATATAATACGGATAAATTAACTTCTACTAGAGCACGGTCTTTTTTTAAAAACCCATAATGATTTACATCATTCCTCATATGTTCTAAAACTGTCTGAAAATCGAATTTATTAAAAGTAAAATATAAATAGTGCAGAGTAATAATTTCTAATAGTTAAATGATATAAATACTTACATCTAAAACATTATATCTATAAGTATCACACAAGTTCCTACATCCGATTTCTGTACTCATATACCAACCATTAAATGGACACGCTGTAAATTGAATACCGCCGCACTCAAACATCATGCTGGACACTGCAGGAAGACAATACCACCGTAGACCAAGATCAGCAAACCAATCAAATCTATATAATTCATAAAACATAATCTTCATGTTTTTTTAAATACATCTAATTTATTTGTTAAAAAATAGAGTAAGGTTATATTATACAAATTATTGTTTAATTTTGACTAAGAGCTATTATCAAGCTATTAAAGAACCCTTTTTCTAAAATTCGAAAAAACAAAATTTAAAAAAATATATGTTTGCATTATTTTATTATTAGCTTGACAAATGTTATGTTTAAATAAATATTACCTTTAATATTAATATTAATACTAATATAATATTTAAAATGTTAATGAACATTTAAACAACTTTAATTGTATTTGTTTGGTTATATTTTGTGTAATAAAATAATTACTCATGTATTAGTAAAAATAAAAATAAAATGTTGTTTAATTTTGATTTTTGGTTTAATAATAAAAGTTTTCAATATAATATCAAGTATTAAATTAATAGCGATTGATTAATTAATTAATTTTGATAATGTAATTATTTTGTATAAAAATATACTTTATGTTATTTCCTTAATTATTGCAAAAAATATTTCCTAAACATTTTTCTAAGAAATAATAGGATCGATCTGAAATTATAACTTTAGAAACAATTGCAAACGTGGTTCTGGCTAAAAGCGTTCGTTAGTTTTCTATTTGATTTGTAATTAATGTTGTAACTTAAAAGTAAACGACATGGTAGGTCGTTATTGTAGAACTGACTTTGGGTTATGCAATTTCACTACAATTCTGTTTCAAAAACGGTTGTTTATGTGGCATTTTATATTATTCTTCTTTCAGTTTCAAGTTTTCTTTAAAAAAGTATTTTATTTTAAATACTTTTGCAAATCCAATAATCTCTGATCTTTGTACACGTAGCTTTAAACAACGTGATTAAATAAAAAATTACAAGACTCTGCTATTTTAGTCACTCCTTTTTTTTTAAGTTCAATAAATGATACTACAGAAAACACTTTACCTCCGATATACTTAACACTGTATGCTGACGATTTCAACTTATCCTGTAGCAGCAATAATATAAATACAGTGTCGTTTCCTTATTTACTGAACACCCTATATACATAGCTGAAGTAGTTGCCATATACAAACTTTCAAAATTATAAAAGCGCAAAAAAAAATACTCAATATTTTTTCAAATTCGATTTGTGCTACATTTAAAATTCCAAACAAACATCAACCAGCAGATGTTCCATGATTAATACAAAACAAAATCCATAAGTTTAAATAATTAAACTTCCATATAACACTAATGTGGATACTAGGTGATATAAGTATTTAAGGTTATGTACTTGAAGATAAAGATGCTAAAGACGGTGTTATGCTACAATAACAACAACTTACAAACATTTAAAAATAAATTCTTATAATGATACACAAAAAATTATACAATACCTCAACATTTACGGATGAAATAAAATGTGATTTTCTTGAAACACTAAATTAAACGGTATAAAACACTATTCTTGGCTCTATATACAATACATTTCTAAAAAACTGCAAGTAATTATCAACAGAATACGAATAAAACATACAAAATTAACTCACGATCATCTTATGGCTAAAAATTTGTCACCAACATGTAACTATTGTAAGGACTAGGTGACGGTTAAACATATCTTCACCGAATGTAAATAATACAGATATTCAGCACCAAACATAAATAGGATATCACATTTAATCAACATTAAGCTCGAAGAAATAGAAAAAGTATAAAATTTCTTGTACAAAAATGAATATTTTGATCTCATATAATAAGTCTTATTCACTTTAAATTAATTTTTTTTTTATTTGTTATCATAATCATAATTTTTGTATATATTATGTTCGTATTTAAACATTTTATTGTAATTAACTTAATTCAATACCCTGACTTGGTGCGAGTTCTAATAAAACAAAAAAATTAAAATTTACTAATATAAACTTGTTATGAAAATGAAATGTTGCATTTTCACATGTAAAAACACTGTAATATTTATTAATAAATATTGCTATTAATATATAATGTAATGAAGTTTTGAATCCTATGCAATACTGAGAGATTCAGTAGATAAATAAAGGACCCTATTTTAATTTAAAAATACTAATTTTTTCGATTAATAACCAAGTAGATTTTTTAAAGGCAAGTAATATTTAATTTGTTTCAACATCGCTACTAATTAAAGTTTAATCAAAAGGCTTATTTAAGAAATAAAAACCCTGTTGCAATAAAATATTTTTATTCATTTTACTTAGTTTTATTACATTGTACTAAAATGACACTTTGGGATATACATCCAACATAACATAAATTTGTATTATATGTTATGAATAAATCATTCAACAAAATATCCCAGAAAATAATTTACGACGGAACAGTTTTAAAGTACTTTAATATAATTGTATTAAATATTACCTTAATGCATTAAAACTACAATATTTTGATAGGAAATATAGCAATTAATATCAGTGTGAAGAATACAAAATTTATTTGGTTCAATCTCGATATGAATAATATAAAAGTAGTACTATGATTTCAGGAAGGCTTTTGCGGTTTCGTGAAAAATTAAGAAATGCAATTTAAAAGCTTGTGACTACAAATATTTCAGAAAAATATGATTTCAAAAACTATTTAAATTAAGTTGAAAATGAAAAAATCCAGTTATTGTATTTTTATGGCACTTAAAAGGCTAGATTAAGTAACAATAAAATGTTAATCCCAAGTACAAAAAACACTGGACAACTGTATGGAAAATAATACTTTATGAATAAATCAATGAAGATTGAACAATTGTATTAGTTGTTTGTAATACATATAGATAAATAACTGAACTATTTAGCATTTATTTTAAAAATTGTTGACTTAAAATTAATAATTTACTTTATGTCAATATTTAAAAAAATGTTTATACCAAGCTTAATAATATGTAATGTTTATTATATTTTTCAAATAATACTAATAAGGTAAAAAATATTAAAAATAATATGTATCTTGACATCAATATTTGAATTTTAAAGAACTAAAAATCAATTGTTTGACATGTACTTCGTTATTAAGTTCAAATTTTATTTGAACATTATAAAAGCTTCTTACCTAGGGTGAACAAGTTTAACTTCTAAAATTAGTTCTCTTGGTAAATCAAAATAATCTGGATCGTGTCCATTGGCTGATAGTACCAATGGTAATAAATCCCATTTTGTTCCTTTACCTCGCCAACCCAACTTCATACAAACCTAGAAAAATAAAGTGTTATTTTTAGAATCTACTATCATTATGTTTATCACAAAAAATGTTTTATATTTATTGAGCAATGTAATCAATAGTATTCTTTGTAGATAACATATTAGCTCTAGATACTCGTCACGTTGTATCAGTTATGATATATGTAGTCTTCATGTTGTGAATCAATTCAACTAGAAATATTTTTCATTCCGAGCAATACATTTGTTTAGTAAATCTTTTAACTATAAATTTTCTCGTATTTTTTATTTCTGCTATATTAATAATATTAATAATATTAATAATTTCTGTTCATGCTATACAACTATGTCACTTCCAGCTTACGATTTTGTAGTTTTACCGTCACCCATTATTAATTGCGTACAGCTATGGAATTATAGGCGCTCAAAATATACAACTATACAGCATGTTCAATAAGTTCGGAAACACCGATTTGTTAGAGCTGCTAATGATTTTTTAATAATTTTTTTTTAGAAGCTAATGGATTAATTAAAATGCATCTTTTAATATTAAAATTAAAGTTCAACCCTAATGTAAAAGGGTAAAAATCTACCGCCACGTGTTACTATTCTCCTATTTAACTATTTAACCCTTCGTCTATGGCCTTGAGCTAGACACTGTTGTAACGCATTCACCTCACCCCGCTCACCGTACACTATTCCTGTATAATTTTATTTTTGATTTTTGTACGAGTGCGTGTCAACAATATTATATATATATATATATACTAATTTTTATTGTGGCACGGTCACTCGTGCCACCTTTATCAGCCGTCGCCCTACTATGACTACTTTTGTTTGACTGACCAATACCGCGTGCCATATGCCACGGTGCAAAGTCCAGCAAGAGCCGCGCGGTCGACGACGACCCGCCGCAAATGATACATTTAGTCTTCTTCCCGTTGTTAAAGTGACAACGTCGATGGTGTACGCCACCGGCTCGGGACGTGTCGCACAACCGAACTCGACGAACCGATCCGCACCCGCGAACTGTCGCCATCAACGCTGCTAACTTTTCGACGCCCGAGAATCATGGCAGACACCGCGTCACCGTCGCCAGCCAAAGTGCCGCGATATTATTTTCGTACCTAAGTCGCTTTTCTATATATGTATATACACTAATTACTATTAAAATGTATATATTAACAGGCTTTATTCTCATTAAGAGATATAAAGTGTATTCGTTCCGATTACGTGGCCTCATATGAGTCCCGTAATGAGTCGTCATTTTTCGACACTACCTCCACGTGCCGGGAGTGGGTAATTTGCGCGCCTGCTGCTTTCCTTGGATGTGGTAGCCGTTTCTCCAATTCCCTCTCCGGAATCGAACTCTGATTCTCCGTTACCCGTTACAATCATGAAATTGATAGTAACTACTATCATAAGTCGATAAAGTAGGGAAAAAGTTCTATGGAACAGTACATGAAACTTGATGAAAACATGATCGAGTTCATAACGATTATGGTCATATTACATACTATAATATTTTAACCAAAAACATACATACTGTAACTATTTATGTAAAAAAAATATGGTTAAAAAAACTAAAAAACACGCTTTCATAGCATATGAAACTAAAAAGTAAAAAATAAATATAGTTAAAAAAAACTATACTTATTCCTTTAGGAGTTTTAGCATTGGTATCTAACATACATAACTAATGATCACTGTTACCTGTGACCGTTGGAACTTGTTCAATTTTTATAGTCGCTTTATCGACAATTAGTGTCATTTTAAGTACGTCATGCTCTTAAACATATTTCAGGTAGTAGTTTGTAGGTTTACACAAAAATTATCTGTGGTCATTATAACATTATTATTCAATACGCAAACGTTTCCAAACTTATTCCTATAGGAGTTGTAGTGTACTTTTCAACCACCAACTAATAATTATTTTTAACTCAAGTTAATGTAACTTGTCTACATATTTTCTAATATTACATTTGATCTATCGACAGTTAAGGAATAGTTTGAGGTAAATAAAAGACTATAAAATAGTTTCTGTGATGCATCATTTTTCGATTTTGACTTTTATACTCATGACAAAATTAAACTTAAGTTTTTAACCTGTGCAGACTTAAGATTATTTTATATATCTTATTAAGTTATATTTTAGCTTCGATAGCTGTAAAGTTATTAATTTTACCATGATGTATTTATTTATCTTTATTGTCTAAAGTCTAATAAAGGTTTCAAGATTTTAATTCATAGATGCTACTATATAGAACATTTTAAAAGCGTTAAATTTATCTTTCCCTATTATAAAAATAATTTAAATAACAATAACATAATTTTCTAACTTTTTAAAAGACTAAGCCACTCCTTTAGTTTTACATATGGTTGTATTGATCTGTATACTACATTTAAGGAAAATTTAGCATACAAGCGTATAATTAAATTAAGAGCGAGAGCCTTCACTAAAGTCGAGACATTTAAAATAGTTATCTACATTAAAACTCATCGCGAGCCGCATCATTTATTAGTGGCTAAATTCAATTCTAATTTATCTGTAAGTGAAACAACCCTTACCGTAGGTAATGCAACAATTGGTCCGTCGTTGATTAACTGATGACTATTTACCAACTGATAGTTGTAATATTATGTTATCAACAAATATAGTGTTTTTAAATTTTGTTATTCAAATGAAATATAGCAGATAATATTATCATACCAATTTTCAATTCACAACGCAAGTATATTTTCAAAACGAATGAATATTAAAAGAATCTTCTAATTTCTATGGTATTTTTTTACTATTTGCTAAAATTTTGAATAACTGATATTTTATTTAATTGACAAGTTTAGAATTCAAGTTAAATATCAATATTAGTTGCTGATGGATTAGATTTATAATTTACACTTTTCCATTACTTAGATTATAGCAAATTTAGTCAACATTTTTACAACTGTAATGACAGTAAATAAGTTAGAAAATTTTATGATAGTTTATAATTTTTACTTTTAATCAAATATCTTGATACATTAAGTGTGATATTTAACTTTTGTGTTTCATATTTGTTAAGGTGTAACCTCATGAATTTATATTTTATTTCATAACATTTCTCTAATTTACTAATTCAAAAATTGATTTCATTTAATATTTGCTAACATTTTATACATGACATACATGTTGAGTACTAATTAAGTTTTTTATCTTTATCATGCATCTTTAATTAGTATAATTTATGGATCAAAACAATTTAAATCACATATCAAAATTTAATTATAAATAAAAAAGTATTAATTAATTCACAATTCTTTATTACAGAGATATACATTAATAGATAAACCAAGTATTTTCTTCTATTTCTGAATTAGTATTATTTTTGAAATACAATTAACTGAATATGATTACAAACTTGAAATGGTATTTCATCAAATAGAATTTTTCAATAAAATATAAAAAAAATATTTTAATAAATGTATATAATATTTTATTGTTTTGTTAAAACAATTTTATTCAGTGTTTGAAAAATTATTAAAAGAAAAATTACATGTATAATTGGCTGAAGGGTTGAATTTTTATAGATGAATTATCATTTAAAGTTTTCATGCTAAAACATTGTAGTTTCATATTTGGTAACCATAACAATTAATGTAACATTTATTTTTTATTTTGATATATATTTAGAAATACTTAACTAACAAAAATAGTTAATTCGAATAAAAATAATAATTAAATTTAAATGTTGTAAATTGGAGTTTACACCAATACTTCAATTAAAAATATGTCAATATAAATTTAATTAATTTAGTTTAGAATAATAAATTTGTGTTCATTAGTAAATTAGAATTATATGTATTATTATTTTGAGTGTGAAATATACAAATAAAATGTTCTCTATTTTGTATTATTGCATATGACGGTTTTAAAATGTTTACAATTAATTATAATTATAATAAATATATTTTATGATTTATTAAATGACTTTTGATATGATTTATTTATTAATCTAACAAATGAATTTAGATAAAAATATATCTATAATATAAAATAATAAATAAAAATATAATTTAAATCCATTATCAAAATTTATTATTTAAATCAATGTAATATTTTTATGTTTTAACAATGTATTTTGGGCTTCTATAAAATATTAAGTGTTTTATATTTCAGAAAATTCTTTTTGTATTTTTTTCTGTTTTATCATTCAATATTGTTTCATATTTATTTAAAAAATAATGTGTTATTTTGGGTTTTTTTTAAACTCCAATAAGTAATAAGATTTTTTATAACATATATTTGAAAAAAATCAGTTAATTTATGCATAATATTTGTAATTATTATTATGAATAAAAATATCAATTAAAAAAAAATTTTTTTAGATCCTCTTTAACTAAGTTTTATTATATTAAAGGATGATAATCATTAGTCATTGCATAATACTAGTAACATTTTAAATATATTTTAAAATGTCATCAATATATTTACAGGCTATCTATTTCAATTGTATATTTTTCTTAAATAACTTATTGAAAAATCCTGTTTCCATAGAAATACTAATTTCTTATTATGCAATTAAAAATGTCGAGAAATTTGTTTATTTTTTAAATTAATGAACCGTGCATTTTACTGAAAATATAAAATTGAGTAAACCCAATGTAATATAATAAAACATTACATGAAACTGGACGATGTTTCATCACAACAGAATAGTAGTTGAATTATTAAGTAGTATATTATCCAATAGAAAGATAGAGCTTATGGTACAGTGAAATTATAATATTCATCTGACTAGTATCATTTACATGCAGATTTTTAATGGATTTATCAATAGAAAAGTGAACACAAAATTATAGCGCACGTGTTAATAATTAAAATTATTTTAGTGAATAATTAGAAAACAAAATTAGAAATAATGTGTACATTATTTGAATATTAATCATCAAAACAAAAATCAATATGTGAAAAATAAAAGACTAAAAATATTGCTTACAGAGCAAGAAGATTCTATAGGTAGAACTTTTTAATTTTTAATAGATAGAACTTTTAAATAAATATTGCATGCTTAGTAACATTGAAAGTAATGATATCAACATTCTAAGTCGAGTACTAAATTAATTACATAATGTATTATTTACGTAGAAAATTAGGGGTTAATCCAGTAACATATGGCCGGTGTAAGGAAAAGTATGTGGTATTTTTCCTAACACGACAACCTCATAATATTATGTTTGTTAAAAAAAAGTTAAACACAGGAATTAAAAACTCTACATAAAAAGTGTAGTACAATAGTTATTATAAATAATAATTTCTCAAATTGATTAATTTTTACAGAAAATGATAAAGAATTAAAAAATTAAAAAGTTTATTTTAAAATATCTGACACAGAACCTTTAAATTTTCATGCCGCAAAATGATAAAGACGCATTAAAATCATTTTCACAAATAACAATGTACAATTAGTTATAATTGACTATAATATTTGATGAGATAACACATGTTTTTCAACAACAATCTACTTTCACTTGTAAACATGAAGAAAATGAAATAATTTACAATTATTGTAAATCATATTTTTATTGATATTTAATAATTCCATTGATAAGGTACAATACCAATTTAACAATATTAATTGATCGTTTCATACTCAAAAATGATTATTAAGATAAATCAAGTAACAATAATCAGGCAATTTATGATTATTGTGTTTACGGAATTACACATTGATTAGTGTTTACTGTGGCAAACTGTGCTTCCAAACTCAAAATTGATGCTTTTAAACAACAAAATCTCAAAAATGACTTGTCCAATTTTAAAATTTTAAAAGTATTTTTGTTTTGAATAAAATTACCTAACCGAAAATTTAAAAAAAAAGTAATGGTTGCCATTTATATTTCTTAAGTTAGGGTAGATTTCTACATTTTAAACTTTAATATTAATCGTAAAAGATGCATCTAATTATTCAATTAGACTCTAAAAAAAAAATTATTAAAAAAATCAATAGCGGCTTTAAAAAATCTGTTTCCGAACATATTGAACACTCTGTATACCATACTTCAATATTATAAAAAATATCAACTGTATATAGATTAGTTCAATGTTTCTCAATAAAAAAATCGCGATCTTCTTGGAGGTCGCAACTGTTTGTTCATGGTCGTCAAGACATAATTCAAAATGATTGTGCCTATGATAAGAGTTACTAAAAAATTGAATAGCCAGTGATTAAATGGTTAAGAAACACTGTCAGTAACTTATGAATCAACAATTTCCATTGAACATTATCTCAAATAAAGAAACTATATTTGATTTAAGTCATTATAACTTTAAAGTGCATATTATCGTTTGTTAACTTTTCCTCATTAAAAATGCATAATTATTTGTTAGTTATCATAACAGGTAGAATTAATTTCAATTAAATTATTTTGTTAGGTTAATTAATATTGAAGTCTTATAAATAATATTTTGTTAAGTAAATTTGACAAATTATTTATAATTTTGTTTATAACTTAGAGCGTTACTATAGGGCTTTACTTTTAATTAAATTATTTTAAGTGTTATATAAATAAAAATTTTTACAAAAATTTAATGATATTTAAGAAAAATTAACTTTTCTTCACAGGCTTAATTGGACTTCAAAGCAAAATTTTACTAATAATTCTTATAAATTAGTTCTTTGAAACTTATTAATATAAAATTATACTTAAAATAATTTTGTTGATAAATCTTATTAAAGGCTAAATATATAAAGCCATAAATTGTTATTATTTGTTTTTAGATTAGTAATTAAGTAGTCGAACTTCTTTAAAGTTTCAAAATTACGTAATATTTCTAAATGATTATAAATTATACTTAGTTTAAAATCACAAAAATTGCAAATTAAATTTTAATTAAAACTACACTTACTATATATTTATCTTTGTTATTGTAATAAATAAGATGTTTATTACATAAGAAATTTTATCTTTTTTAATTATATGGCAAATGATACATTCATTTTACAAACGTAATCATAAGTAAGGTTACTTATTTGGCAGTAAATCATAAAATAAAGTTTCTTCAAATACAGTTTCAAAAAATATGTCCTTAAAATAAAATACAGAACAAAATCATCGAAAAAAGTAATTTATATCGTTATTTATAAAGCTGATATCCCTTTTAATTTAAAGTAAATATTTATTTGATCTTTTATTTTATTACAATAAGTTTTGCATTTTTAATTTATAAAAATATTTTTTATAAAAAAATTGATCACTTTCATATTACGCTTATACGACTCATTCATTAAAATGAAAGGTACGGTTATTGAATAAGCCAGCTTATTTATCATGTATTTTCTCTTTTTATAAAATTTATTTCTATTTATCTGTTACTAACAATGGTCATTGTTAGAAATGACATGTGGTTACACGCATTTAAAGAATATAAGAAATTATAGTAACTTTTTTGATAAGAAAAAACTTTTATTTGTTATTTTAGATTTGCACAAATATTATGTTAACTTCTCATTTATAAAAAAAATATGTTCGAATTGATTTTCAACAAGAGATTTCATAGTTTTTTCTAGTAAAATCTGTTATATTACATCGTTAGTTGAATTTAAAGTTGTTTGGTTTTGAACTAAATCAGATTTAAACTTATTTATCTTTTTTTTTTAATGCGGTGTAAGAGTACTGTACATTTTAAATTTAGTTACTTAAAAAAAGTTTTCACAGATTCGTGATAAGGCCTGTTGGTTAAACTTTTGGTGTTTATTTTTTTAATATAATTTGATATTTATAGTCGTTTCTAAATAATAATTTTCTCTTAACATGAGTTGTTTTTACTGACCTCGGTGAATTCTGCGTTCATAGGATCACCTATAAACGTTCCGTCAGGTTGTTTGTATCCAGCGTAGGAAATTAGTTGTGCATTCCAAACTCTAAAATCATGGCGACCATCAGTCCTTTGCTGAAATACAGTTATTGCTGATCTGTAAAACAAGAATGGAGAATAATTAATAATTAATTAACAAATTATTCTTTAGTTCTCAAAATAAGTAAAAATATCACACTGTAATAACAACTCAAAATATGACTACCGTATTAACTATAAAAAAAACGTTAACCGTGATTGATAAACAGTATAATTTAGTATAAAGCATTCCATTTTATAAATACGACATAATACGATATTGCTTTGTAGTGAGCGTCATTTTTACTATAAGAAAATATGTATTACTCAAAATTTGTCAATTTTTAGTGACTACAATAGAGTAATCGTAGTGCTAAATGTTTAATACGTGTATTTTATCAAATATAAACTAGTTAGATGAAGTGTTATGTACTTTTTAACATCGAAGTGAAGCTGAGAAGATTGTTTTTAGTCTATCCATTGACATGACGTTTTTTTTATGACTGTCCATGAAAATTCTCAGCTCTCACTGGACCGAATGTAATGATACGACAAAAGAACCCGATTTTAATCTAGTTGAACTAATGGTCGCCGAAAAATGGAAAACCCTCTTAATTTTAGACATTTAGAAATATCTCATTTACAATACCGTAACACATGATAATTTTCAATTACTTTTTCTGAATTTGAAAAATTGCCATTACTTTTTGTTTAAATACTGATCTTAATGGAAATTTAAATACAAAAATAAAAATGAGGCGCTAAGTTTACATAATTTTTGTGAAAATTCCATGAAGTATAAGTACATAAGAGGTTTTAAAGATATCTCCTATGCATATAAAATTCTTTTTTTAATTCAACTATCGAAAACATTTAAACAAAACATTACTTTAAAGCAATTGTAAAATTACAGATATATAAATTATTGTGAAATTAACCAAATTCAAATTGAAGTGTATTTATGATATTGATGTGAATTATTATCAGATTTTATCTATACTTGTCCTAGCTATATTTCGAAAAATACTGAAAAAAACACAGTGTTTTTTTTTTGTATATTTTGATGTAAATTTTAAAATAATCTGAAGGAACACTTTCAGTAGTACAATAGATATAAGGTGTAATAGGAACCTTAGGTTAATAGCGTAATTAGAGAATACGGAAATTAGGGAAAAACCGCATTGTCAATTCTTGTTATGTATCTACTTCTATCAATTGGATGGTTTGAATTATGAATTGAAAAGAATTGCAAGTAAGATTGGTGAAGTGTAAGAAGATAACTCAATGATACCGAAAGGAAATAAATAGAAGAAATATAAAAAGAAAATGGGTCTTACTACAAATTTGTTAGATGTGTTTAAAAACTTGTCTAAGTAGCTGAACTCAAATTTTAGAAAAGCAAAGTAATAGAATAATTTCTAAGTAAAAAAACAATGAATTCTTCTAAAAATTTAGTCGCAATTAAGAATAATTTATAGTTCAAACTTGTTTTTTAATGTAGTAAACTTAAGCTCAAACGTTGAATTAGTTTAATTATTGTTTTATTAGAGAAATTATATTTTTTAATTAATTTTAAAAATTCAATCGTTAGCTTTCAACTTCTATTTTTTCATTTTAGTTTTTAAATCTGTATTATACATTTGGTAGTTTTAAGGGTTTATTACATAGTAAATAAAAAACATTGTAATTTATACGTTTCTCTTATTAAAATAGTTAATATGTTAGTAGTAACTCGAAATTTTATCATACAATATTACAATACATAAAAACATTTACTTATTCTGAAAAAGTCTAGTTAATCCTTTTAACCATAAGAATACGAGTTCTCTCTATTGTACTTAAAGACTTACCTTTAAGAATTTAAAAAATGAATGTTTCAACTTTTAACTTTTTTCAAAAACTTTTTAAGCAGAATAAAGAATGACAAATCTTTAAGCCATCACTATTTACAACTCTTCGAATTCAACTACACTACTTTAATACTCAAATGATTTTTCCTTATTGTTTGGTAAATATTGCAAACATTTTACGACTTTTAAGATATAAAATTATAACATGATAAAATCACGAAATTCAGATTTATTTGCCATATTAATTAAAATAAGTTCATCAGGATTTTTAAATTTTGAACCATTAATGGTTTTAAATAGCAATTACGTACTAAGTTTAACTGCCTTATCAATACTGAGAATTATAATAACTTCCTCTTTCTTTAACTAAATCTTTCTGGTTTATGTTTTCTGGTTCACTAATGATCAGTTTTGATAGTGTTTTTGAACTTCATATCTTAGTTTATTGCGCATTCTACGGTTATAACTTTACTCAATTCACCTACATAAGCGCCGGTATTATATATATATATATATTTAGTTTTGAATAATTACTGTCAAACCGGAAATTAAATGTGTTTTAACTTATCATTAAAAGTTATAGCATGTGAATATTTGTAATTATTGTTAAAATATATGTTAGTAATTTTTATTGAAAAAAATATAATGACATGTATATGTATGGAAATTTTGGTTAAAAAAAAAATCTATCAGGTTTTTAAATTATTTATTATAAAAACGATATTGCGTTATCATTTTTCTAACATTCTAATAATAATAGTAACAATTATATGTATGAGTTTTGGAATTCTTAGTTTCTATGCGTAGCTGAGAAGTTATTGCTTTTACTTTGAGACTGGAGCACCTTTGAATTGATTAAATAAAACTAGTGTGGCAATAAATTAAGTTGACATAAAATACAAAAGATTGGTCATCCTGAACCCAACATTTAAAATGTTTATTTTATGTAAAGATAATTAATTTTTAACTACAATTAGTTTTTTTAATAAATTATAGTCTAGCCCACATTTAAATGTGCCCAGTGTTGATAAGATGAAAAAATAAAACTATTCAAAATTTTTATTTCTATGAGATATCAAGAACAAAAGCCAAAATTTATACAATTTTTAGTAAAAATGGCCTATTTGGAAGTGATTTGCATAGCAACAGAATATCTACATCATATAAAACTACATTAATGTTTTATCCAGTACTATATAATTAAAAACGACTTTCCGAAGATATGTCTTTTATAAGTAATCAGCTTCTTAAGTCGTTAAAAACACTAAAAAACCTCAGGTAAAATCAACAAATGCATTATAAAAATACGTCTAATAAACTTTTTGTTGAATAAATAATAGTTTTTTTTAATTTCCCTATTTGAATAATGCATGCATCAAAATATAATTTACAGTGACCATATTTCAGAAAAATACTATAATTTACCAATCTACTGAGTAAGAACATAATTATTATATTAAATTAAATTTTTAATTTTTATAGTGTTCTAAAAAACTTGAATTCTTTAGATCTACATTAAATTAATGATAATAAAATGTACTTATAATAGAAAAAATAAAAACTCTCCAAAATCAAAGTTTCTAGGAGTTATTGTACATTAATCTAAAAATAATAGTTTTCGGACAAAATTGCCAATTTTGTAATCTTTTTCTTAGTTACGGTATACTTTTATAATTTATTTTTTTTCCAAATTAAAGCTTGTTTAATGTAATATATGAATAAAAAAAGAAAACGTTCCGAAGACTTCCTTTATGAATAATAAATCTTTAAAGTTAAAAATCATGTACTTTGTGGTAGATATGTTAATTTAATTTTTTATGTTTTAAATCCGCATGGAAGTGTTTTACAACAGTAATTTTAACCACTGTCAGATATCAATCAATACTAATGTAAAAAATGTCTCAACTTCATTTTACTAGATGCCTACGGTTCTTTATTCTTTTTTATTTGTATAAAATATGTTTTCTGTTGTAGACAAAAAACTACGATTTAATTCTACCGATTGGTTTATTTTAATTCATTTCAATAATGACGATTTACATATAACATTATTGCAATTTTAAATTTATTTTTGCTTTCTTGAAAAATTGCTTAAATTAACGTTAGTTTTTAGATAATAACTAAAGAAATAATTATAATCTTATTTTCAACAAAATATACAGTTAAAATAGTCATTTTAGTGTTCTGTGTTGTAGTAAATTATAGAGAAAAATTTTTTTACTATAACGAACTCTTAAAAAAAAATCACTCTGTACATTTATATCACAATAATATTTCAGACTTTATTTAAAAATTTATTTCATGATTTCTTTAAAAAGCAATATCTTAAAATAAAAGTATGTTATATGAATAATTAAATTTAAAAAGTTCATAATTATTTTAAGTTATCACTATTATGATAAGACCAAATAATAAAAAATTGTAACTTATTTAAAAAAAATAACGTATTAAAATTTAAGTGATGAATGAAAGGAAAATATTATGATTCTTACTTTTATTATCATAAGTATTTATTATTTTTAAAAATCAATTCGAACTCTTTCAAAGCAATTACTATTAATAATTATAGTTATAATAATAATAATATTTAATTAAAGTTTGTTTAACTCGAAGTTCATCATTATGAACTAAATTTTTGTTTCATATAAATGTCTATTGTTTCTGAACGAATATATTTTTTTTATGTAACATTTTTTAGTTTTATGAATCAGACACAATTCAGATTTGGTATGAGAAGTTAAAAACACATTTTTCTTTATATGTTAATACCGTAAAAAGTCAACGCCTAAATTTGTACAGGTGCTGAAAATTAAATACCATCTAACTTATTATACTTTGTGAAAACAAAATGTTCGCTTTTTCTTACAGAATTTTTCATTCAAGGATTATAACTGTGTACATGTTTTTCTGTTCTCTTTACATATTACCAAAAGAGAATGTTAAATATAAATCACAAAAAAAAAAAAAACAAAATCAAATATTTTGAACGAGATTTTCGAGCAGTTTTCATGTAAAAATGTATATATTTTAAGTAAGCAAATATTTTTTTACCTTTTAATAACAACGTGGAATTAGTAGGTAAAATAAATAAATGATTAAGTAAATAGTAACGTTACTAATTAAAAAATTGGCTCTCGTAGCAAAGTTGGTACGGATGAACGATTAAGTCGTAATGAAATAACCAGATATAAAATCGTCGGATTTATCGGCAGTTCACAACCAATTAATAGCTGACAGTTTAATCAAACTTCTAAAATTAAATTCTATCGATGTAGATTTGGATGATGAGAAAGGTATCCCCAGTGCGTATGCAAATTATATTATTCAACGCGAGCTCAAATCGGACTACTTGACGATGCTATTTATACGTAACCGATGTCGGTACCATACCCGCCACTATCACTTCCACTTCTATTGCTATTATTATCAACAACAACAATAAATACTATTCATAAAAAGGGTAAAGATATTGAGAAGTAAAGACCAAACAGATCCTTCGGTTGCAGAAAATACTTTATATATGCAAATACTATAAGAATGGATAGTTAATTTACGAGTAATTCTAAATACTAATTATTTTCTGTTCTTAATGAAATTACCTTATATTGCCCTTGTTGGTACTGTATTTGATGTGATTGCAAATGGCTTCAAACATACTACTCGTAGTGGTCACTGATCGACAATCGAACACCTATAAAAAAATTATATAAAATATTACACAATCAATTAATTGGTTAATAGTTAATTAGAAACAAATATTCTATATAAAGAAACATACTATAAGTGTGAACTTAAAATTTTCTAAATTTCAGTATACTAATGTTGTGTCATTTATAATCGTATTGTTTAAAAAATATTTATGTAGCTTTGAAGTTAAACAAAGGTAGTATCAGATGATGGTGAGCTGCATTTATTCAAGATATTTCATTGTATGTATGATGAGTAGATTAACAGAAATGTTTGTTACCTATTTTAATATATAATAAAATATACCTAAAAGTCTAACAATAAATCACAAATGCGCTTTTTAGTACAATTTTTTGTGTCTTACATACGAATAATTCAATCCATTTTACAATATGTCGAATCGAGATTATAAATGCTTTTCTCGTGGTAGCAATTGACAACCTACTTATCAATAGACATTCAGACATTTTTTTTTTGTCAACCTCTAGTGAATACTCAATGGATTTATGTCAAAAGGTATCTACATATATATATATACACTAGTATATAAAATGTAAAACTTGCACGTATAGGTTAAAATTAATAAAAGATAGATGTAAATTTGTATGTGATAAATCACAAAATTAAATTGATAAAAAGAAAATTACCTGTTTATGTTAGAACAGAGAGCTATTGGTGGTTGTTGATAAAATTAAATAAGGACTTATAATAACATGACGAGACTTTTCCTACAGGAGAACAAATAATTTATATATTATACAATTATTTTTTTTATTGTGAACCAAGTGTTTTAATAATTTTAACATAGAAATTAATTTAGTATTTTATTTTTTTAATAACAGAATTTCATAATTTGTCTTCTATAGAAATGTCAACACTTATATTAAGAACGGCGGAGTCAACAAAAAAAGAAAATTAGGTTTAATTGATGTTTACACGAGAGAACGTGTAAAATCCAGCTAAATATAAAATCAATGAATTTTTAAAAAGTTTTTAAAGGATTCTTTAGGATTATATTTATGTTAAAAACTGAATTAATTTAAAAAAAGTGACGTTAATTAATAAAAAAAATAGTGGAGATAGAAGCCTATATTCATACTTTTTAGTAACATATACTTTAAGGAGTATTAAATTATTTAACAATAAAAAGTTGGTAACATGGTTAGCTCTAAACGGAATTATCATTGTTACATAGGTGAAAAATCAAAGTATAAGTTAATACATTTTTCCTTTCTTATCACAGGTAAGATATACCTTATCTCGTTTAATATATTCTCAAATAATATCATTTAAGTGATTTTCCTATTTCTTCTCTAATGGTTAAAGAAGACCCTTTTTTATAATTATAATAAGATCAATATAATAATTGTTGTAAGTAGGAAGACACATAATCCATTTTTTGCTACGTTTGCATATGGCATTTTCTTTCTCGTTATATTTAATTTGTAAAATACATTAACACGAAAATTATAATTAAATTATTTGTTCTTGTATATATTGTCTTTATTTGTAAATGTATGATAGATTTTTACTTGTTATAAACAGTAAATATAAATAACATACATAACAATGAACTTAAATCAAAGTAGTCTTATACCCAAACTCAAATAACTGCATTATAATTATACATAACTTTTCGATAATGATGGATACTTCACCATTCCACATTTAAACATAACAGATAATACCATGCGCTAGGATGTGTGAGTGGAGTGTGTGTTTCTTAAATAGTGTTAGCACGCAGCAAAGTTTAGAGTAATAAACACAATAGGAATATTTTATTATCATAATGTGATGTATAAACTAAATACTTTCTAAGAAATTTCAAAACCAGTATTGTATCAAATTATTGTTCTATCTGGTCAGTCAAAAAAATTCATTTAAGATAAGTAAAAGATTGTAGAGAGCGAGTATATTGAAAAAAATCGAGCATCGTGAAATATAAATTAAATGTTATTTAGTTGTTTAGCTATAATATGTATATAATAAAAGATATAAAAAAAAAACAAACGTAATTTAGTCATATTATGCAAATATTGTGAACAGATATCTAGCACTCCGTGATGGATCTAGAATATCAATCTCGATTCACAACTGGTATTCTAGTCAATACTAATTTATCACCTTGTAAAGTTATTGCACAGAAAGGTATGAAGAGACTTTATCATATAACTACTAGCGAGTTCTTGTAATTGCTTTCTGTATTATTAACTCATTTGGAAAAACAGTACTCGTGCATTTGTATTTCCAATGTAAACTATAAAAATTTTGGAATTGGAATATTTTCTTTTGACGAAAACATTTTTTCAAGTGATGATGATTTTGTTGTATGTGCTGCTCATGATTGTATATTTTAATAGAAATTATGAAAATTGTATTTAAACATCATAATCTAAGTTATTTATTGCTGTTAATGAATTGTCAGCAACTAATATCACTGAAGTTAATAAAAAGTAGATCTCACCTTAATTAATTCATATTCAAGAAGCAAGTTTATCGAATTTTATTAGTTCTGAAATAATGAGATCATACTCTAAAATACATCAAGAAAGAAATGCAAATTAAAGGAAAAAAAATAAAAAGGCCAGTACTAATAGACACATCAGAACAACTAAAGATTAAAGAAAATATTAATTTGAAAAATAAAAATTCTATTACACTTACCACAAACTGAAAGTAAAAAATACATATCTTAAGAAACTTAAAAATAAAAATGTTAATGACAAAACTGAGCCTAAGTTTAATATTCCTAGAAAATAAAAAAAAAGGTGTTTACGTTTTAATTCAACTCAAATGCCCAAGTACAAATTTCAAAATTGTTTATTTTTTTGTTAAAATTAAAAAAATAATCAGAATTACCTCAGAAAATACACTAAGTCATTAGATAAATTCACTCTACTGAAAATCCAGTTTTAGTTTCAGTAAATGTAAATGATTTTACCTCCACCAAAAGTTAATGGACTGACTTCTAGACTCTAACCATCTTATACATTCGAAATAGACCTGAACAATTATGATATTCGTTGAATTTTAAAACTTTTAAAATTTTATATATCTTTATTATTTAAAAGCTTGGATTTGTTATGTTTTTCAGGTTTATGATATTCATTAGACTAAAAAATCTAGTTTTTTTTCAATGAACATAGATGATTTACACAATTTTATTTTTTTTATTATATATGAGTAGAAAATTATTTATAGCATTAATGAAAATTTATACATTTTATAATATTTTTAACAATGTAATAGTTTAACTGGTTAAATAAAAAATTGATAAAATTTTTTTGCTAAAATTTTCTTGAATAAATCAAGCTAATAACGTTATGATAAGTTAAAAATTGAACCAAGGGTTCATAATGAATCCATAATTACTTGTAATTTTGCCCATTGGATACGGCCTATACATCTGGATGCATTTCTCCAGGCTAATTTAGCACCAAAAACTAGTTCAGTTTCTGTAAGTTGATAAGTTCCAGTTGAAAGGACTTCTTGTTGAACTTGTTCCCATCTTGCAGTATGTGCTGGACTATTGGATCTGTAATAATGATATATTGCTAAGTATGAAATACTCCTCTTATATGTGACTTTATTTTATAATGTATAAATTTTTGAATGTATAATATAATAACAGTAGAATTTCGACTAAAAGCCAAATATTAACCCAATTTCCAGTTTTATTGATCAAATAAAATACTGCGAAAGAAAAAGTAATTGAATTATACAAGTGTTTGATTTTGCCATTTGAGAGTTAGAGGTTAGTAAAAGAGTTGATAGTTATTAAAGTGCTGACTGCTTCAAAGTTTAATGTGAAGTCATGCGAATGAGATCATTTTTCTTACAAAGTTATAATAATTAATTCGCTAACACGAAATAAAGTTATAAATTAAAAACATTTTAGTCTTGCATAGAAGACAAATAAAATATTACAAAATATCTTGGTATATCTTTTAACACACATTTTTATGATTTTAAACATTATATTGTTATAACTATCCAGAAGAAATCGTAAAATTATTTTTTTCAATTATTACATCGACTGTATTAAAATTAGCATATAACTTTTTTTTTATTATTAATACTAAAATGTTAAATAGTGCACTGAGACGTACATAGATATTGGTTTAACAATTTCATCAATGATTAAGTAGCTATGATTTTTTTTTTTTTTAATAAGAAATTATCTTTACGTATATAAAATATTTGCTTAAATGAGCGCTGGTAGTTTTAAAATATGACAAAAATTCACAATAATGCATGGATGCGAGCCAAGTTAGACTCAAGTTAAAAAAACTTAAGAAATTATTGTTGAAATTCAAAGTATACTGCGTCTTTTAAATATACTAAACGAGTTTTAAAAAGTTGACGATAATATCAAAGTAATTTATTAAGTTCACATAATATTCAATACTATAAATAAATAAATCTAATATAAACTCACCTTTTTACAATACATTGATCTTCTACCTAAAATATTTCCGAATCCTATTTAATATTTGATAGTAAAACACTAACAAATTTATCTTATTTAAACAATAATTTTTATTTGTACAATAGTCGGGACATATTTGTTTTTTTTTTATGAATCTCAGTTTGGTTAAATTATAGTCTTCTTAGTAATTAGTCATACTGTACGTTGTAACTCATCAAAACGTGTAGTTTGTCCATAAAATAACATAACAATACACACGTTGTCACCATTATTAAGCATGATGATATGATGTGGATTATTCGTAGCTACTATTAGTCTTTGTGAGTGGTAATATACATTCTTATTAACAGAAATTCCTTTCTTCTTTACGAGGAGGTTTTCAATTCTACTATTTACAAAAGCTATCACATCACTTATTGTACTATGGATTCATTTATTATTGTACAATAATAACTTTTTGTACAAATTTAGGATTATTAATATTTTCTAGATACCTTAAGAAATTTATACTTATTGACTTTATTTTAACTGCAAGTGTTGAAATTAATGGTAGATATGTTAATTTTAAAATAGTTATAACAATAAAAATTGAAAATTTTAATTCAATATTTTTTTAATAAATTCAAAGGAAATCATATCTAATTAACAAAAACAATTATTTACGATAGATAAAAAAATAATTATGATTATACTAGAAATTTGACCACTTTACGATATAAAAATAAAACTTCATTGTATAATAATTACTACTTTTTAAAAGTTTAATGTAGACCGCAATGAATTTTCTTAGACATTTTATAAATTTGCTATTTATTTAATGTGCAGCTTAAATGGATAATGAATATCGAAGTATAACGCATAATGCACTTATAAACTTAAGCTTGACTTGATCTGAGATAATGGTCAATGTCTGCTATGGAATATAGTTTTATTTAAGTACTAAACAAAGTGGTATTCGTCTAGGACCATTTTGTATAAACTGTACTATAAACATTTTCTACTATCAAGCAGACCCATATCATGAAAGCTAACAATGTAGTTTGCCTACAGCATGTGCCAAATTGAACGAATATTTATTTACATTAAGTTTAATATAGTAACCTTTATAATTTCGATCGAGCGAAATCTTATCATTCATGTTTGATCTGAAAAAGACGTGATTAATAATGACAGCTTAGTTGACAAGAATTTGAAATTAAACGATAATAAAAATTGGCAAATTACACACGAATACGAAGATGTTTAACAATTCTAATTGAACTATAATTTTGTTTCTAATTTTTATTGCAATGAATTATTTTAAATATAAACGAATGTATACTGCGAAAAAAAGTTTCTATTGAAAGTAATATTTTACCAAAACGTTTTCTATTATGATTATATTGTTTTATAAATAAATTAAAAAACAACGAGACTTGTAAAATGTTTTTCAAAGTGTATTTACACCTCTTAAAATTCCTGCTATCCGTGTTAGTCATTTCTGTGTAATTAAATTTCAGATATTCAAAATAAAGTGTTTAAACTATGCTTCACTGATCAATATAAAACTTCTTTAATCATGCGAATTCGGAAAACGTCGAGTTAAATACAGAACTAAACAGTCGGTGTGTTTGCTGGAAGGTTGTAAAAGGAAAAAAATACCTTTTCTACAAACTTTTCGCCAAAACGTTCCGGCCATTTACGTTTCATTTCCGCTCTTTAACTATTGAACCTGGAATACATTTCCCTTTGCACACGCGTTAACGCGCTAGAATGATTCATCAGTTACGCGGTTACCTATTTAGTATGCGAGTTAGTGTACATTAACCTGTTTTAATGATTGTTTTAGCCTAGGAAGTTTTCCACCTATCACATTATTAGATAGTGTCATATTAGTGAGCTTTGGTTTTCTGGGACTGTGCGATTCTCTAAAACGTCACGTTAAGGACGAGCCAAAATTTACACTCGGGTGCTAGTGTTTCCTCGCACCTGTCATTGGCAGTAACGACCAAGTTTTTGCATTGCCAATCTGTTTGGTAACGGATGGAAGCACGTAAACTTTTAGCTAATCGGCCTCGTTTTCCGTACAAAACTCGGTGATAATATACTAAGAATAACTGTTATACACTCAAAGTAGCACCACATTGCGTACTACATTAATATTTATAAATATCAATATCGGGTGCTTTTGTAATGTTTATACGTTTCAAACATGTTTGGAATTTAATTAACGTTTTCATCATTTTGTTTCAGGTTAAAGTTCTGGCTAATATCTGGGCATCGGTTTTATGTAAGATTTGGTTAGCATTTTGAAGTTGTTTTATGGGGAAAAAACGATATTATTGTGATGACTCAGCATCAGCAAAATAAGTACAAAGTGAACCGGGCGACTTGATTTGTTAATGTATTTACAGAGTAAAATATCCAAAAATGTATACTTATTCATTCTATATTTCTACAAATAATGATGTGTTAGCCTTTAAATATGCTAATTTGGTCGATTTAATGTCTAATGGAAACAATGCAACTTCTTTTACGTTGTACATAATGTTGTGTTAAAAGCCTATAAAAGTAATTAAAACATAAATGTTGTAATTTTATTCGACACATTTTTTGTAAATAATTTTAGAATGAGAATATTTGATGTGGAAATATTTAAATAACAATGAAAAGCATCACAGAAAACTTATGGCTGTTCATGTTGGGGAAATTATTTGATGTGTATAAGTATACTTTATTATATCGACGTCAACATATTTGAAGAATATACTTAAATAAAAAGTTGAGTCACTTAATCGTTTAAAAGAAATTACAAAAATAAAAGAGATTATCTATATTATAAGACGGGCATAGAAAATGTTGTGAAATTGTGACTAAATGTCTTATTTATTTGTTTGATATATGAATAGTGAGAAACTATACCGATCAATTTGTTTTAATTTGACATTAATATTTTATATATTCCACAGAGACGCGACTTGTTCGCTTTTGCGATAAGCTCACATATTAGGCCAAATCAACTTGACAAGCCGCGATAATACAGTTATACATTATAATTTGTATACAGATGAAATTAATTGAAATTTAAAAAAATTATCATTTTTTAAATAGACAAATTAAAATATATAAATATATTATAGAATTATTACTAGCTTTAAGTTCTTATGTTTATAATTATTTTTAAATTTATTATGTCAAAAGGACAAACTATTGAAGGAAATTATTTGATAATAAGAATATTAACTACTAAAGATATTAATACTTCTGATTGAATAATCATAATAATAAACAAAATAAATGGCAATTAATGTTCATACAATTCTTTATGTATTCTTAATGAGACGGCTTATTGTAATCAAAATAATATAAACAGTTAAAAATTAGTATGAAAATTATAAAGACACCATTTTAATCAAAATTGTCAATGAAGTGTGTTATTTTTTATAATTGTTATATTATTATATGTTTGCTTTTTATAAAACGACCGTAGATGATTCCGATGATTATATTTTTATGAATATTAAAATTTTGAACGTTAATTATGTATTCTGTATATCAGGCAGAAAATCATCAGAAAACTTCATAAAAAGATACCAAGTCAGTCAAAAGATTTTACTCTTTATATTTTTATTGTTTACTTGGTTTGTATTCATTCATAAAAATAGTATACCAGCTGAGAATAGTTTTTATTTGCAGTACAAGTTAAGGTAATAAAAATACTTTTATTATTTATGATTTTTTTTTATTTTTTATCAAAACTGGGCAAAGTGAGGTTTTCAGGTGTATTTTAAAATTACTGACATAAAAGCTTACTTTTACATGTACCTGATAAATATTGTATTATTGTAACATTATTGGTCAAGTTTTTATTGTTTAAAATTGAATAAAAAGTATTTTCATTAGTAGCCTAATAATAAATGTTGCTTTAACAAAAAGAGTTTTTAAAAATGCCAGTTTCATAAAATTATTTACCAAGTCCTCTTGAGTTTACAAGGACAATCATAAACATTAACTTGATAAAACAAACAAATTTTACTTCGAGTACAAATACTCACAAGTGGCTTTTATTGTGCATCAATTAATTAAATGTTAATAATGTAACTGTGTAAAAATAATAACTAAAAATAAATAATTGTGAAACAGAAATTATGCGAAATAACTTTTTTGAACTTTATAATTCAACGATGTATATCAGACGTCATTTTATTTTGGAATTTGATAAAATAGTTGAAAATTTTATTCTATATTAAAAACACATCGAGAGTAAAAATGTTCAATATGATTTTTTCATAAAAATAAATTATTAAGTGTGGATTATCTTTAAGTTATAATTTAATCTACAACAAATTCCCCGTAAAAAGATGAACATTAAAATTATTTTCTTCAGTGGAATGTCCATAAACTTAAATTATTGTTTTTATACAAGTATAATTTGTTTTAATGCAGTAAAAGAATTTGAAAGCACGATACTGCACAAAGGTAAGTTGTAATAATTGTGTATCTTTATACAAAAAGGGTCTAATTCCAATTTCCACCCCCGCCAAATGAGTCCGTCTATCAATATAGTAATTTCTACATAGTGGCTGAGTTTGCTATTTCTTTAGTTTATAAAACTCGATCCTATTGTCATAAGCAACATTGCTCCTTTATTAGATTTGCTTAATATTTGTTCAGTATTTGAATAAGGTATGAAATAAATTTCGTCGCAATTTTCATTGAATGCCGCAAAGGGATCTAAAAAATTTTTTTTTCCCATTTCCCAACTAATTCTTAAATGAGTACTTGATCAGATACTGGCCATGAATTAAGAAATACATTAAAGTAGCAATGTTGCTAATAATATTAGAATAGATGTTTACGAACTAAAGAAAGAGCATACTTGGCCACAATATAGATTTCATCATTACTTTGATGGGCGGACTTTTTTGGGAGGGTGTGACTTAGCCATTTTTCATAGATAGATTTTTATTGAATATATATATTAAGCATTAGAAAATTTTTCTATTCAATCAAAATTTTTGGCCAACTGAGTAAACATTTTTAATGCTACATGCAAAGAAGATGGAATTACTCTAATATTGTTTCACTATGATCATTCGATGTCTATACATATTGATGGTGTATTATCGTCAATGGTTTAGTGTTCTTTTTTATATTAATGGTAAGAATGTTAATATAAATACTCTATATATTTTCAATCAAATAAGTGAATAGTAGTTTACCATCACTATTGATATTCTTTGCAAATCGAAACCGGAGGTGTATAAAAACATAGATACATACGGATCCGATTAAACACAAAACCCCAGTGTACTGAATGATTTTATTAGTGTCATAAAATGTTTTAAATGTTTTTGAAGCCACACAGTGCTACAAAAACATATATTTTCGTCTTACACCGATCTGGGTAATTAAGTAAAGGGCCTACCATATATTGAACTACCTAAGTCATCTGATTTTATTGCACCTATGAATACAGATACTTCAGGGGATTCAAATAGAAAATGAAGAAAGATAATAAATCAATCCTCGATTCTGTCTTTTTTTTTAATAATTGTTAACTGTGATTTCTAAAACATTATTATGAACGATCGTTTTTAATCACATAAGAATTTTAAATTGTCAATCTGCTAATTGAAAACGTAAATGGGAAAACATGAACAAATTTTTCAAAAATCTTATTTGAATTTGGTGGGTTGAACTCGATGTTTTTCTTACAAAAAAACCAAAATAATATATCACGTGAAAAAAAAAATCTGTTGGTCGCTTTTTTATATTTGTCACTTCAATAATTTTTTCTTACATATTAAAAATTCATCTTTTCCTAAACACGTAAGGACGTTTAGTTGAAATATAAATATAATTATTATATTTGTATCAATTAATTATTTTTTTAACGCTTCACCTCTAAATTCTTCTATGGCTATGTTTACAATGAGAATTCATGTCTTTTTGAAAAGTAGGAGCCGGATACGTTTTTTGTATACTACGTAAAGAACTAAAATACAAACGCTTAAAATCATTCATTAATTCATTAGTTATTTTTGGTGTAATTAAATTTGAAATTTCGTGAATTGAATTTAACGTTTGTAAAATCGATCTCAATACTTAAGATTTAATAACAAGTAAATAAGAATAGTTAAATTTAAACTTAAATTTTATATACATTTACTCAGTATCAAATTTTATCTTGGAGTACAGAAATTATTTCGATTTCAAGCGTTAGTTGATTATTTAATTGTACATTATAAGTTAAGATAAGTTAGCCACTATATTTTACCACAGTACGAAAAAAATGTTGATTAAAATGGTTATATATAGACGTTTAGAAAAATCTGGGTTATTTTATGATTTTGAACCATGTTGAATTGTATGGAAGTCATGCAGTTAAAAGGGTATTATTTAATTTTGTTGGTTTTTAATAGTCAGTATTTAAATTTTATTAAAAACAATCGTATAGCGATGATTTAATTTGAATTTATTGTATGTATTTTATTGATACTAGTTTATCTTAATACCCTTCGTAAACATATTTATAATAAATAAACTTTTATTTTTTATAATTGATTTTGTCTCTTGACTTAATAAATGGGATTGGAATTTAGTTATTTAATATTTATATAATATTTTTAAGGTAAGAGTTGGTCTGGCCTAGTCAATATAAAAATGTTTTCTAATTAATTAACCAAAATAAAAATAATTTAATGAAGAAATCATATATTATTAGTTAAATCCTAAAAAATAGAAATAAAATCTCACCTTTTAATTGAAGCAAAATATTGATTTAAAAAATCATCTGCTAATTTCAATACTTCGTGTTTTGGTTTGACTAATGAATTTGGATATGATATTGGGTACATTACACTACCCATACATACTTGGTGAGTGCATGAAGCTGAAGCTGCCTAAAATAAAAAATATAACTATAAATTTATCCTTTATATAACCTTTATGATTAATACCATTTTATAGATAAAAATGAGCCAAAAGCTAATATTGATTAGTAATTTTCTTGACTAGATCATTTTCTAATATATATTGTAATTAAATTTACACAGGCGAGTCACGAAGATATGACAAATACAATAATTTTTAATCCAATATAATTTTTCTGAAAATTATTTTAAACATTTTTTACATTTTTAGGGTATGTTAATATTGTTACTCGTCTCTCATAAGAAAAAGAAATAACATTTTTTATAAATCAATTTTTTTTTAATTTTAACAATTTTTAGTCTTATTCTTACAGAAAATTTCTAAAAAAACGCTACATTGATATTTTAAAAAATAACTATCATTATTTTTATTTTATTAGAAATAAATAATAAAAATTATGCTTTTAACATAGGGTTGGGTTTTTGAACATTTATCACAGTCAATAGACTAAATTTTAACATGTCTCATATTTAAATTTGGTCAAAAATAAATTTAATTAACTATCAAACAAAATATCAGTCATATTTTTTTTTAAATTTAGGCTGGACTATTAAGGTATTTTTTCTAACTTGAGATGTTGTTTTATAATATAAAGTTGAGTTATAATTTATAAGTTAGAACATTTTTCGCGTTGATTTCAAATCTGCAATTAGATTTTTTCCATCACCACTAAGTTTTGATATTATTAATGATTAGTTAAAAATGAGTATTAACATATAATAAAATATAGGTGTAAATGAAATTCAATAACACAAAAGTGAATAACAACACAAATAGGTGAAACTAGGCTCGGAATATTTTTTAATATCAGTATACAATATATGTATTATAGAATACTATAAGATATACGTGGTGTGTTTAGAAAATAACGGGAATCTTAAAATTTTTCGGTTTTGGAGAGTTTGATTATCAATTTTTTTTTTCATAATATTGGTACACATGTTCCTGAAGTATGATAAATTTTTCAGACGGATTAATTTTTTATATTGTCTGTGGCAGCCGTCAAGGTTAGATGTGTTTTTATGAGCTCGGCGATTTTCGTTAAAAAAAAAACGGATCAAAAGATTTATATCAAATTTTGCAAAATTATGAAATAAGGTGTGTGAAATGTTACCAAAGACCTGTGGTGAGTTTCTATTTCCAAAAATAAAGAGAACATTAAAAGGTCGTCATTTTACAAGCATAGATGACATTAAAAGCGCATCGCTGAATCAGCTGAAGGCTATCCCAAAGATCGAGTTTGATAAGTGTTTTGAGGATTGGAAGAAGCATTGGCACAAGTGCATAATAGATAATGGGGACTTTTTTGAAGGCGACAACATTAATGAATAAATAAATAGTTTTTTCAAAAAACAAAAATTCCAGTTATTTTCTGACACACCTCGTAGTTTATACGGAATTCTGTATTCTAAAATGTAATTCTGAATATTTCAATTGTATCATCTAGTTTTTAGAAATGATTACTAAGACTTCTATTTAAATGATTTATTACAAAAAAACTGTGTTTTAGAGAAACTTTGATTTCCTGATCACGAATTAATTTAGAAAATATAATTTTTTATTCCTCATAAAATTTTCTATTTAAGGATACAAATGTATTCATGCAAATTCAGCTAAAATAGGGCCAACATGATTAAAACCGTGTTCTCTTAACGTATTGGTCATTAAAATTGGTTAAGTGAGAAATGAAAAAAATTAATGACAGACACAAAAACCATATAGTAAAATATTTTAATACGAATAAGAAATTTCTTCTCGCAAGGGGTGACAACAGTGATAGGGTCCTCGATATTCATTGAATATTTTGATTGAATGTTATTTATTATTATTCATTTTGAATAATTTTCCACCTCAAAAAAAAATTAAAAAGTAGTTATACTGACTGCCGGGTTCGAACTTTGTACCCCGAGCATACAAGACTTTATAATGTACGACGCAGCCCATGTNTTGTACCCCGAGCATACAAGACTTTATAATGTATGACGCAGCCCATGTGCACTACACGTATAGGTAAAGAAAGAAATCTATTGAAGCTAGTAAAATAATCAAATAAGTTTAAATTTATATTTAATGTAAGTTATATTCATGCAACTTTTATAAAAATTGGTGGACTCATTACTATGGTAATCCTTTGTAAGGTATTTTATAATTTAAAAAATTCTGAACAAAAATGTTATTTTAACTACGGCATCAATTTTCACATAGAAGATAAATCTTTGGGACAAATTATTCTTTTTTAATTTTTAGCGCGAACACATAAGCTTTAATTTAACATATCTTTAAAGGACGCAGTATTTCCGGAACATTTTCAAATGTTAAGTTAAAAAAATTAACTTTTGTGAAAAAGATACTATTCTAAATCCTTTCATATGGGGAAGTATGGGGTCAAGAATAAAAAAAAATGACATCAAATAAAAGGAAAAAATACCTAAGGTTTTTATTTGATAAAAATTACTTTCATTTGTTAATTTTTGAAAAAGGTATGGGTGTTTTAAGAAAAAAAAATTAAAAATTTTAAAAATTTACCGATTTTAAAAATTTTATTTTTTGGGGGATTTGTCCCGTTTACAAGAAACGAAAGAAATTTTTTCAATTTTTAAGAGCCATGTCTTTAACAAGATACGATTTGTGATCCCTTGACGTATCGTTGAAAGAAATCGATGCAGTGAGAGCTGAGAAAAAGTGGCGACAGAAATAATAATAAAAAAAACACATAGTTAAATTAATACCATCTCAGCTTCGTATCGAAGCTAAAATTACAGCAAAAAGATTATTGAATAAAAAGTTATTGGATTTGTCACATCTTCATAACTTTATTAAAACGTTTTTTTTTACTTAACCTTATGTTTTTAAAGATATAGCGTGAAACCTAGTTAAAAAATCACTCTGTATATTTAGAAGTAAAATATAAGACTTGGATCAGTTGATATATAAAATACATATAGGAAATCAACAAAGCGTTTTTATATCACCCCAATTTTTTAATTGACAACAATTTAGGGTCAGAATACCAATAAATGAAATAAAAATTAGTATATAAAATTTTTATTAGAGAATTCTCTTGTTACAAAGTATTTTATCAAATAAAAGTTCATAAATTATTTTAAATATTTTACTAAGAGAAATATTTTAAAGGGTATAATTTTGGATTTTAAAATATTTATTTGGTATCACGCTACAAATAAATATGTCTGAAATTATCAGTATATATATTACCAAACAAACTGAATTCACAATTAAATATTTCATCATAAAACTTAGTATTTCGAAATGTATTCATATATATTTATACATATGTGTGTGTGAGTGTATACAGAATAATCGGTTTATTATAAATCACTTGATTACTTGCACAATAAATACAATAATGGGAGTAAAATTTTTTAGGTAGTAATATAAATTACTTTTTAGAATCAACCTATATAACTTATAGGGGTGTCAACTTTATTTTTTCAAACTGCAACGTACATAATTTACTAGCTTATTTAATAGATAATTAAGTAATTAAGATAATGACTTGTTGATAACAACTTTTGAACCAGTACTTTGGAAATTATTCTTATTTTCATACCTAGATGGTAGGAAAAGTACGTCTGGGAAATGACTAGTGATAAAAATAATAACACCCGCGTCTCACTTCTAGCCATCTCTATGAAATCTTAATAACTTCTGAAATGTTGGTATAAAAATTGTTATCGACCAGTCATTTTTTAAATTACTTCATTATCTATTAAATGAGTTATTAAATTATGTAAGATAACATAAGAGAAAATAAATTTGACACCTTTATAAATTATAAGGGATGATTTAAAAAAGTAATTTATAGATGATTATTCAAGAATTATACGTAACTAAAAAAAAAATGTTTCTTATTATTGTTTTTATTCTATGAGTAATCGAGTGGTTCATGATAAACTGGCCATTTTGTATGNGACACCTTTATAAATTATAAGGGATGATTTAAAAAAGTAATTTATAGATGATTATTCAAGAATTATACGTAACTAAAAAAAAATGTTTCTTATTATTGTTTTTATTCCATGAGTAATCGAGTGGTTCATGATAAACTGGCCATTTTGTATGTTATTTTATTAGCAAATAAAAATTCTAATAAATATTTCAGTAGATATTAACAATGATGATTCAGACTATTAACTAACTCAAAAATAAAAAACAAATAGTCTTCGTCAGTAAATGAGTAACTTTAAAGAAACCTGATTAACAATTTTTAACACATGACATGTTTTATCGTTTGAGTTAAAGTAGTAATTTATTTAATCTACTTAGATAGCATGTTGTAAGTCACTACTAACTTTACTAACATGAACTGCCAAAGATTTTCGGAGAAAAATCGAAATCAGAATCTTTTTTTCCAAAGTCCGAAGTGTATTAATCGTGTGACATTTAGCAATGCTGAATTATTGTGTTCTGAATCACCAATTTTGTAGCGTGAAAATCCTATTCCGTCAATTCCCTTGAACTATCTATTTTCCAAACCAAAAAAGTGCTCACAACGTTCCTCCTTCTTTTAAAATAACATAATATATATTAGAGAAAAACTACGAATCCCAAAGGGTGTTACTAATATAGTGATAAAAATATTTTTTTTTAACAACAAGCCAAAAAATGAAATGTGTTCATCATTAATCAAGTGTAATACGTTTTTAAATTTACGATTTTGAAAATAAACTAAAATTTTTTAGGAATTTACATATGTAAAACGTTTAAGCTTCCTTTAAAATATTCAATATATTTTTTTAATCTAAAATTCTTATTAGCTTGATTTGAAAAATTCATCTATACAAATTTAGTCATTTTTTTGAAGTTTTTGTATAATAAGTTGCTGTATATATATGTATATATTATACAGTTACTTAATTATTTGATATATATATATTTAAAATATAATTTTTTATAAAATAAATAATAGTTTAATTAGCATCCAAAAAAATAAAATTAAGTGGTTTGTAGTTATTAATTATGCCAAATAAATAAATGTTGTTTTATTTTATATTTAAAATTGCTTTTTTTCTAAAAAAATATTTTTTGAAGCGTTGAATCTCAACATTGAATGTTGTAGAACACTCATTATCAACGATTACCCTAATATTTTATTTATGATTTCAAAAACTGAAGAATCTTGTAGAAATAAAAATTAAAACATTAATGGCTTATCGAGTACAATAAAATATATATATGTTCAAAATATAATGAATGAAATTACAATGTATTTTTATTTATCCATTTTCAAGATTTTTGAAGTACTTTTTTGTTGATTAAA
The DNA here is from genome assembly GCF_025091365.1 of Daktulosphaira vitifoliae. NCBI lineage: Eukaryota > Metazoa > Arthropoda > Insecta > Hemiptera > Phylloxeridae > Daktulosphaira > Daktulosphaira vitifoliae. Next base: position 43,558,266 of record NW_026099572.1, on the reverse strand, counting down.
TTATAAATTTATATTTGGTATAATACTGAACCTTCAGTATTTTAAAAAAGCGATCTTACTGTGTATTTACTTTTTTTCTTAGATGTATTATAAGCTTAGTAAAAAGTATTCAAATTTTATAATTAATTTCGCAGTAACCATTTTACTAATAAGAATGAAAAAATAACCTAAAATGAATCTTACCCGAGTAATAATAATTACAGTAGTAATATAAAATAACTATGATAATATACTATTAAAAAATATGGTAAATCGTAAGTCTTACTGCCTTATAACATAAAATTAATAGTAAATATTAAGTTAATTAAAAACCATTTATTTTTCAAAGATTTTATTGCTTATTTGCATATAAATACGGGCATATAGTTGGTCCGACATGACATTATAACTATTTTCCAAATGCAATTCATTATTTTGCCTAAACAAACAGGTTAAAATTATGATTTAAAGTTTTTCCCCCGATTTTTAGTTTCAAAGAATAAAATAGAAATTTATTATTTGAAAAAAAAAATTGACTACACCGAAAGCTATATATTTAAAATAAATGTCACAAGTTTATTATCTACTGACAACGATGCCTGTGCCGAAAGTTAGTTTTTTTTTAATATTTTTATAGTTCTCTGTGCTTGGTTGTAACTTGTAATTTTATAATAATGCTATTATTTAGAACCGGAAGTTTTCAAGGGTTCCTCTTTAATAGTTTTTTTGGCTCATCACTTTTTAAAATTATGAAATTACCACCAAAAAAGCCATCCAATTAATTAATTTATATATATTAAATTAATAGAAAAAAATCAAAAGGAACTAAGAAGTTTATTGATGCTTATTCATTAAGAAAATAGTAGTTCAAAAGTAGGTATCATTTTATTTTTAACCTAATTATGTATACAATATGCATCGTATTTTATATGATCGACCATTTTTTATGGTTTATTACAAGTTTTTCAACTATTCATCTTAAATAACACGGAGTTTCAATTATGTGGATGTTTATAAAGTTTTCATATATCTTTATAACAACATAAATGTTGACTAGAAAAGTTATGAACGTCCAATTTAATCAAAATATATTTTAATATTATTATTTGGACGATGTGTTAAACATATTGTCGAATATTCACTAAATCACTACAACTTAACACCAATAATAACCCTGTCGAGCTGAATTATGACTTGTATTTAGTGAGATTTCTTGTTATGTTATTAAATTGTCATGTATCTTTAGGCTAAACCCATATATAATATATGATTTCCCTGAAGGATTGATAATCTAATATTTAACATTTATTTATTATATCGAATTTGAATTTTTTTTTTTTCAATATTTTATTCTTAGTCGTTTGTGTAAAATAGAAATATTTTAACACTACATATATTACAAGGATCACTTGCACTGTATATCGTTTTAATCATTACCAAACCGTTTTCTTTCCAATAAGAAAGCATCTGGAACCTTTAAGTTAAACTCATAGTTTTTAATTTATTAAAGTTAATTTTTTCATTACTCTTGATTAAAATTTAAAATTGAGTTTTTCGAAATCGAAATTATCACTTGTTCATTAATAATGATAAATTTATCTATTTAATGTAATTTTTTATTCTATCAAAAGTATATAATAAATCAACAATGAAATTTTAAATTTTAAAATTATGATGACAGATTTTATTTTTATCTCTTTAATAAATCTTTTTAGCTTAATATATATAAATATTTACACCAAATGATATATTAGATTTTATTATCTATTAGGGTGAAGTAGGATGACTGTAAACGAATGGGGTAATTGTAAATTTATTATTTATTTTAAAATATTTAGCAGATTTCATTTTAAATTGAATAGTTCTGGTCCTTATATATGTTTCTATCATATTATATGCAATTTTGAAATAAAATTTCTGTATTTAATTAAAAAAAAAGTATTTACAATTACCCTACTTCACCCTTTATTATGATTATTATTCTTTAATATTAAATTGAAAACGAACAAAAAATCTTTTTACGTGGTTCCTTTACTGTTCATTATTATATAAATGTACTCCATTTACATTTTTGTTTGGTTTTTTTAAACAAATACATATCAATATGAATTTAACTTATATTATTCTTTAGCTGTGGACATTGTTCGTGACATAATATATTTTCATCATATACCACTATCTTATTATGTAAATACTTCTTACACTTGGTTATTGTTGACTATTTTAAATGTATTATCAAGAATATTTTTATCTGTTGTAACATAAATTATAGACGTTCCTGTATACTAGTAAATTTAGAATATGAAATAAAAGCATATAAAATTTTGCAATGTAAAAGGAGCTTGAGGCGCAATCGTCAATTTACTCAATGTTTTTATTTTGTATGTTTTGGAGTTTCATTTGCTCATTGGGTTATTTTAAAAATTATGAACAGTTTTAATAAGTCAAAACCCATGTATGATATGACTTAACAAAAGTCATATCATTTTTAGCATTTTTCGAGGAGGACGGTATTCTATTTTATACATCTATGATTATTTTTAATTTGTATTACATAATTTAAAAATTATTTTTTTTTTTAATTTTCTAAATTACGAAAAACTATTTATACGAACAATATTTTATAATCTATCTGACTTGCGAATCAACTTATACTATTTTTTCTTTGTAACCCAAAATTGTATAATTCATTTAATGAATTATACAATTATACAAATGGTTGAATACAGTAAAATTTACTGTAATCAACCATTTTATAGCAAGTTATTAAAGAATTAAGTGTTAGATGCCTTATTTTATAGGATATTTTAAAAATCGCATTAAATAACTTGATGTGTTGATCTTCGGCACTCCATATATGCAGAAATACATGAAATATTCAGAAGTAGTTTCAATATCGTTGTATAAAACCTTTGAATTAAATGACTTATTTATTTTTCTATGTACATAATATTTTATCTAAAAAATAAAGCTTTGGCAGTGGGTCAAATCCTATTGCGTTTTTAGAACATTATGATCGCTTCGGTAAATAGCCATAATATGTGTGTGATCAAGTAAAAAGATATCTTGAGAATTGACCAGGTTCTTGGCATTACATGTGGTTAATAAATTATCTTATTTTTAAACTACTACTGTTTTATATATATATTATTATGTAATTTTATAGAATTATTTAATCAAATTACACAGGTATTTATTGGTTCCTCTTCATATTTAATACACAAATCTTTATATTACCCTTCTGTGTCGTTAGAGTATGAACAAATTACAAAGGTTATTAATTTAAAAAGAACAAGTTATTATTTCACACTTTTTTTGAACACTTAATGTTGGCCATAAGGGTAAAAGTTTTATGGACTTAGAAACAGGAGATAGAATAGTATAAATTTAGTTGAAGAGCAAAAAAAAAGTAGGAGATAATATTGAACCGTTTCTATTTTTTAAAATCTTTAATTTATACAGAAAATAATGAAGATTGTTATCTTATTTGATGAAAATAGTATAAATAATTTTTTTTTATACAATAAATTATCTTTTCAATTTCGTAGGATACATTTATTACTATTAGGATTGTTTCAACAATAAAATCACGTTTCGAAATAATACACAGATTTAGTTGTATTGATATTTATTTTTAAGATTTTTGAAACAACAACTTCTATGCAATTATTTTTGGAATAAATAAGACACGGATTCAACATTTCAGGAAAACATTTTAATCTAATTTTTTTTTGTTTAGCTCATAGTAGTACTCGTATACATTATGTATGTTATTATTAAATTTTTTATTTATTTACAAGATATTCGCCAATCAAAACTGTTCAAATATATAGCTATCAAAAACATCAATATTTATTTTATTTCTTTTCAATCAATTATTCAAATATAGTAATATTATTATACCAAACAATACTGGATATAATTCAGTTTTATTTTAAGAAATAACGGATTTAATTCTTGTGTTTCTTATTAAGATTTTTAATGTTTAAAACGACACTAGAAGTCTTTGTATAGTACCACTATTTTTCAACAGAATAATAATTAGAAATAAAATGATTATTATATTATTATAACTCACAATATTAAAATTATTTGTTACAAACCATATGAACACATTTCTAAATAGTTTTTGCTCGAGTTAAAATACTAATTAAGAATGAAGAGAAAAATGCCGCTAACTTACTGTAGAAATGTAATTATAAAGTTAAATCTTTACAAAATAAAATAATAGAACTTTTTTTTATTTTAAAATCTAAATTATAACATAAAAATGTTTATTTTTTTGACGATGCAAACTAATTTAAAAAAAGTATTAGAATGTGCTGAATTATTTTGGATAAATATGTTTTTTTAATCAAACAAAACTTTATTGTCATAAATTCTTACATTTTTGTACGCATGTTAAATACTAATTATTTATTTAATTATTATAACTATAAGTATAATATTATAAATAAAAAATCATTTCAGAATATATTTAACTATGTAAATTAGTAAAAATTTGCTTTAAATAATTAAATAGTTTTGTAAATGATTTTGATTACATATAAACAAAACCGAAATTGCAGACAGAAAATGTGACATTATAAGAACTGTCTACACTAAATTGAACTAGGACATCACATTGTCATATATTATGATAATGTAAAATATAATAAATAACACTTGTATCAATGGTACCAAAAATATAATAATTAATTAATACGGGGTAGGCAGTTTGTTAATATGTCCATCACGGTTAATATACCTGAAATTTTAATTAAAAAAATATAAACATAAAGAAGAATGGTCTCTGAATATATTGTGGGGTACCTAAAATAAATAGAGACAAAATATCATAACAATTTCAACACGTGCTTCAAATTGTTCAAATAATATACAGAGTGTTCAGTAAGTCAATGAGAACAATAGAAACCCGTTTCCTGACTTACTGAACACCCTGTATATAACATACAATACCAGCCTCGTAGGGCTACAAAACATAAAGTTGATTTGGCCGACATCACGAAAAAAAAAAAGAAAAAATTTATATAGTTTTTAACAGTGAACACTCGCAAAAAATAATAATATTAAAAATTAATAATATATTGCAGAGCACACAGCAAAAATTCTCTACGCCCACACTAATACACACGACTTCCCGACTTAGCGTTTAAAATCAGATAACCGACTTTTTGGACTGTCTTATTCGGCGGAAACGTCTAAGCATCTCGAACATTGAGAGGTAAGTGTCAATGAAATTATGTGCCAAAAGTTATCAAGAAATATCTAAATCAAGATTTATCAAAAGTTAACAATGTAGTTGATCTGAGTAGTACAAATAGTGTTAAAATGGAAAGAGAGTGGGGTACGTGTAATCACATACGCCGTCTCTGTACCGGTTGAAGTAGTACACAGCTGAATGTCTCAAATGCGCGCCAACAATTTATCAGAAACCAAAAATATAACTAAGAAATAGTAAACGCTGTTGGCTCACCGAAATTAGAAATTTAATAAAATATAAAATTATAATACACAAAATGAAAGGTTTCCTTTTTGTCATATTACAATTTTTGATTTATAAACAAATATATTAATACTTTAATTAAGTGCATTTTTGATATAAACTCATATGCCTATTTAATTTAAACGTCAATGACTACTTACTAGAACAGATTAAAATGAATATTATTATTATATAATTATTTAGGAGTTATTTAAAAAATTTTCAATATATTAAGAAAAAGTATTTTCGAAATAAAATAAATTCATGTTTGTCAATTGTTTATACGTTAAAATGCGCTAATAATTTAATTAATAAATAATTAATTAATAAAGTCTAAATAAAAAGTTTTGTTAATTAAAAGAAATTATAATTTTTAGTTTTAAATCGATTAAATTTAAAGTAACATAAAACAGAGAAAAAAAAAATCTCTCTAGAAAGAAGTGTAAAACAACAAATAAGTTACGTTTTAGAAATTACAAAATAAATTCTTTTAAAATCGAACACCTGTTGTTTCTTTTATATTTTTCAGTTGCTTTTACGAGTGGCGATTAAAAAAAAAATTAATAGCCTTTCAAAACTAAGAAAAATACTTATTTATAGTTGAAATATAATTTAGAAAACTAGAGTGTACAAACAATTTGGGCCCTGATGTTTCGACTGTAATTATAAAATTTTATAGCAAATTGACAAAAATATGTATTCAGATAAATGATATTCGATATATAGAGAATTACATTTTGAAACACTTTTTATAATCAGTTTTTTTATTTCTATACCTTGTGATTTTTTTAATGGTTAATGTTTGTTGAAACAAAAACTAAATAGTATTTAAATTTCTGAGTATTAGCATAACGGGCATGTTTTTTCACGTGAGTGAGATCAAAGAAATGAATATTTACATTAAATGTTTTTTTGATAATATTTTTTAAGAAGGTTGTAAACATGCATTTTAGTTACTATAAATAATTAAGAAATTCATTACTTTTTAGGTCAAGTATACGTCTTTTTTATTTCTAATTTTACAATATCGTTCATATAGTACTAAATACAAATGTGAGTATGTAAGCAACAGAGTACACGTTGAACAAAATAATGTGATTTTTATTCAAATAATTTTTACTTATATTCCATTTGACAAGAAAATTTTATCAATAGAAAATGTGTACTGTTAAATTATTACTGATCAATGAAAATTGTGTTTTTATTGATTTCTGTATACATAAAAAAAGAGTAATTGGATGTTTGAATCTTGTTCTGCTTTTCCTTTCTATCTATTATGACAAAATAATAATGTTTACAGTATTATTTAGATAATAATGACGATTTATTGAAGAAACATGTTAAGTATAAAAGTTGTATTATATTTTTTACTCTAACAGGTAGAGCAAAATAATAATGAATATTATCATTTCACTAAGTATTACACTAAAAATATATTAAAAATCAAAAATATAAAATAGTTTCCACGAAATCTGAAATTTTGTTCTTAAGGGTTTTTTAAATAATTCATTCAATTTAAAATTATAGAAAATAATATTTTTTAAAATTTGGAGCATACTTATATAGAAATATTTTTTTTATATTGATCAACTGTGACTATAACATATACATATCAACATGTATTAAGAAAATACAAAACAAAACTGTATCATTCATATTTTATTTAAAGTTTGCAAAAAAATTCAATTTTAAAAAGGAAAATTGTGTACCACTTTTGAAAATCTTCAAAATCAATTAGTTTGATTTTTAATCTATATTAGACATGAGTTGTATTAACTGTTTCAATCGTATATAATGTATTGGAATCCGTTCTTGTTAGTTACAAAAGTATTTTTTAACAGCTGTAGAAATTAATTTACTAGATGCTCAATATTTAAATATTTTTAATTGATACGCGCAAATCTATAGAAAACAATTATTAAAATTCAATTTTTTGCTATGATTTCTATACAAAAAGATTCTATAATTTATAGTTATAATTTTAAATTAAGGAGGACAATACAACACTTAACGCTGAACATATTTTATAATTAAAAAATACAATTTTAGTTTGACAGAAGTCAAAGTATTTTAAAATGCGATTAATTATAAAAAAAAACATTCTTAAGAAAAACTTTTTAAAATTCAAAGATGTTTTACAAGAATTTGTCCCAATTACTTTTTTGAACTCGATTACATTAATAGTAAGATTTAAAGACAGGTATTGTTTTTAGTTTACAAATTGAAGAAGAACGGTTTGTCATTAATTAGTCTGCATTGTCGCAAGTTGGTTATAAGATTGCTAAAATTTCTTTACAAGAAGTTTTACTCATGAACAAATTTTAAGCGTTAATGAGATATAGATTAAGATAATTATAATTTAAGTACTCATTATAGGAGTATGACCTCTTTAGATTTAGATATTAATACTTTTAATATAGGCTTAGAGAGACTATCTATTTAAAATCACATGAGTTGGAACTTTTGCAACTGTATAAAAATTAGTTTGACAAATTTAAATAGTAATATAATGTTATCAATTTTTGTTCTGAATTATACTTAATATGTTATTAATAATACATTTTTGAAAGGAAATTTGTCCAAAAAGTTAATTTTTAGGAAAATTTAAAAAATCTAACTTTTTTTAGTAATTATATACTAAATTATTTTAATATTTTTTTAATTTTAATTATTATTCTGTATAAGCATTAAAATTAATTATTTTCTTATTGAACTAATTGAACTAATTATTCTAATTGAACAAGAAAGTTTAATAATTTTTAGTTCTCTAAATTACATTTTTTTGGTTAAATTTTATTGATAAAAAACCCAGAACAGTCTGGTCACGGGACAGTGAGAACGTGCTTATTATTGGGTTCAGAATAGATGATATCTGACAGTGATTAAAATCACTATCATAAGAAACGCTTCGATGCAAATCTGTAGATAGTGTTTAATTTTAAAAAAATGATAGATAATTCCAAAAGCTATATGATCTCCAATTTCCTTATTTATATCCCGATTAAGATAAAGTATGTTAAATAAAAAAGGATATAAATATTATTTCTCATAAATCACAAATCATAAAACTTATGATTTATAAATGTAATATATGATTAAATATATAAATATTTAAAGAGAAATGGTTTTATTTAAAAAAAAGTATTTCGCATAAAAGAAATATATTAATAGTATTTATCACAAAAAAATTATAATGATCCATACATTTTTCAAAAAGTTAAGGCATTTTAAAGTTAAAAATGTAAAATATAAAATCGAGAATTTTAACACAAAAATAGAATACGGTAGCCATTTTCACCGTAAAGACAAAATAAAGTCCGAAATTTTTTTTTCTATAACAAAGTATATTACATAAGCTTTAATTTATGGTATATATAAAAGGTCAGTATTTCCGGAACACTTTCAAAAGTTAAATTGAAAAAGTCAATTTTTTATGAGACAGTTGTAATTTCAATCCCTCCTGTGGGCAGGTATAAGTTCAGATTTATAAAAAAAATAGGTAAAGTCATTGTGCATCTATAAAAAAAAAAGTTATATTGATATGTTCGTTTTTGAAAAAGTTACGGCAGTTTTTATTTAAAAAAATGGAAAAAATTTTGAAAATTAGCAATTTTTAAATTTGTAATTTTTTTGGAGATTTCCACCATTTACGGGAAACGATGGAAATTTTTTCAATTTATGAGAGTAATGTCTTCGATTAGATACGATTTGTGATATTTTGACGTATCGTTGAAAGAAATCGGTTCGGTGAGAGCTGAGAAAAAGTTGCAACAGACACAAAAAATATAAATAAAATAATATAAAAAAAACACATCATAGTAAAATTAATATCTTTTCAACATCGATGTGAAACTAATAAACGAATTCTATAATGTAACAAAAAAAGTGATGTATAAATAGGACTAATGTCTCATCTATGCATAGATATTTTAATAGGATCTACAACCATACTATGTATATTTCTGCTCTGCTATCTGTGAAAAATACTTTTTACTTTTTACACGCTCTCAAGTATTGTGCTGGTTTATTTTATTCCCAAGAGACAAACAAAGTAAAGTTTTTTAAGAATCCTATAAATTCAATTTCGATCATTCGAAGACAAAACGCTTAAAAAACTATGAATTAAGTTTGAAATCTGTATGCAAACCACATTTTTAATTGAATGAATTGCTCTCTCATGACTTGTTTTTTTACAATAAATCTACTCGTGTTACTTAAGTCATAGCTATTTTTTCAAGTTCAGATTTATGACTAATAAATTAAATAATCAACTGAAATTAATAGGAAACTATTTCTAACAGAAAGTAACGAACACATCATGTTTAACTATAGAAATTATTAACATTGAAATAAAACAATTGTGATAATCACGTTATAGTGAATATAATTAAATTATCACATAAAGTAAAAGTTTAAATATTATGAATTATCCATTTGGATAATTTATAATACAACTTAATGTATTTTAATATAACTTTTTGAAGAGTTATATTGAGAATTCACATTTTTTAAAAACTTATTCATGTCATTAATTTATTTTAATTTATATATTGTTAAAAATTTTCGATAACTGAATGAGTTATAATTATTATATCATTTATAAACCAAATTAATGAATTTATTATATTACATAAATATAATTCCAAGATTCTTAACATTTTAATCAAGTAAATTATTTATTAAATATATCATTGACTATACTAATAATTATATTCTTCAATGGATAAACCAAAATGCGATAAAAAAATTCGACAAACAGTACATTTGTTTCTATTTTTGCATAAACATTTTATGAGGAAATAATTTCAATTTAACAAATATGTTGTTTTTTCATATGAGTATTATTTAAATATTTTAATATTGTTTTTATATGAAATTAAATATACATTTTTTCAACGAAATACGTGTTTATATAAGTTGAATAAGAAGTTATAAATATTTTTCTTATTGTTTTATTACTGAAGAATATTTCTGGTGAGGTTTAAGTATGGTTTTAAAATAACCAGTATGATTTCAATGGCTTAAAAATTTTTGAGTAATTATAACAGCAGATTTTTTCTGATTTCTTTAGTATTTCTTATCGCTATTAAAATTTTTATAAATGCATTATAATTTTTAATTCAGACATTTTATGAATCTTTTAAATAAGTTATGTGCCTATTTTTAGGTATTCTTGGCTACGTAAAAGTTATAACCCGGGTTTATGATACTAAAATATGTTATTTCAAGTGCTACAATGAGCACTTAAGAATGTTACTTTTATAACTTTAATATGGCCCAAAAAGGCAAAAATAAGAAAAATAAATAAATCAGTGTATAAAAAAAAATATCAAACTTTATTTTATGAAAATTTTTGTAATTTTAGTTTAAAATTTAACGAAAAACTACACTTTTATCAATAAAGTTCAATTATACAATTTTTTAAAGACAAAAAAAATGTCTACAATATTAATACTTAAGGAACGTTGTTCTGAATATAGCAGTGTAACGGTAAAGTGTAAATCATTATATTAGTTAAGATAAGCCAATTTATTTTAGACCCTTATGCACCATTGCAATGAAGTTCTTCGTACTTTTTTTTTGAAACTTTTTCTTGTTATAATAGTTTAAAAAAATGTACTTGTTTTGATCTCCCTGATAATTTCTCTATAACGATACTGAAATGGCGCTAAAAACAAAATAAGCTAAATAATACTTAATTCGAAATGTATAAAAATACGCAACATAATAATTCGTATTTAAATTGTACTTTTCCGAAACAAATTTATAGCTAACTAAGACATTCCTAGAACCTTAAAAAAAATGAAAATGTTAGAAGCTATGAGCCTTGACTGGTTATTTCGAGATTGTGCTAAGTTTATAACATAGCACAACCTCAAAATAATTTATAAACACGAATTTAGATATCTAACATTACAATGTATATTTAGTATAATGCTTTGTGTAATTTTTGTCTGGTTTATTAAAGTGTTGTATGATTTGTGTTTTCATTAACAAAATATTCTAATAAGTTTTGAATTATTTAATCAAAATTTATTAAATTCAGAATCAAAATATTTTAATAGTGTTTATTAAATGTTTATAATCAGTTTAGAAATATTTGAACTTTAGGTTTTTTGATGAAAGACAACACAATCAATTGTCTCGCGGTATTATTTGATACATTTTTTTTAACATCGAAGGATGATAAATTCTTTTTTTATTAAACGTCATGATTTTTTCTCAGATGCTTGTGTCAAAATCACTAGCCCTTTTCTATTCTCGTTTATAAGTTATTGGCCTTTAACTCTCCTACATATTACAATGCATACAGACCTTTTTCAATGTTTGACATAATAATTTGCTGTAGTAGTACAATCACATAATGTGTCGGATTTTAATAACAAGAACTAGAGTATACCATCAACTTAACAATAATTCTCTACGAATTTTTGTCACGTTCAATGTAACGTTTACTTGAAATATGTCACTTTTAGGATAAAATTTACTTAATTTCCAACGCGTAAGTAATTTGAAAAGAAACGAGAAAATGTGTTTCAATACACTTATAAATAGTATTTAATGCTAAGTATTTATAAATGCTATATAATGCGATTTTTATTTAATTGTAGAAATTATTTAATTTTGCCATTAGCAATACTTTTCAATTAGTTTCTTTATCTGGTATTTTTTCCGATAAATGGAAAGTTAGTTACATTGAATTGATTCAAAAAATTGAATCTAAGTTTCACCATGACAATTATAGAACTATAATCAACCATTTAAGTAGATTACTAGAAAAATTCATTATTGAAATTTTAAATTAAATTAATTATTAATCACTTTCAACACGATTTCTATTATGGCAAATGTATAGTTACTAATTTGCCTCACTTTACGAAGGTGATACCACAAACTCTTGATAAACATGGATAAGTTGATGTCAGTTTCAGGGATTAAGTAAAGCATTCGAATGGATAAATCTTATACTATTACAAAATGTTATGTCAACTTAAAATTTTGAGAATCGGTATCTTAATGTTAAGATGATTTAATTCATATATTTTTAATATACAATGTTGAATACACATTAATATGCTGTCGAGAAATTGTGTTGTGATTATTTATGCTATAGATGTTCTACATCGAGATGATGTCAGTCTTCTCTCAATGTCTGCATTGTCGCCGCCATCTTAGCGCATTTTAACTATAAGCTCTATGGCGCTTGCGAGCCAGTAGTTTTGTTGTAAAATCACCTTTGCGATTGTCGCACCCTTGTGCGATCAGTAAATCGTCGTTNCCGCCATCTTAGCGCATTTTAACTATAAGCTCTATGGCGCTTGCGAGCCAGTAGTTTTGTTGTAAAATCACCTTTGCGATTGTTATCACCTTTGCGATTGTCGCACCCTTGTGCGATCAGTAAATCGTCGTTGGGGGTCTATATATTTTCTGAGATACATCACAGTACCGTTCACAGCATATTGTAAACGTTGGTCAGCTACTTGCATTCGACTTCGATTGATCCTTTCAATATTCATCATTATCAGCCGATAAGTATAATACTTGTTCATCTTCTTTCTGACATTTACTCACATTTATAATTTACTATTCGTTTACATCAGCGCAATTGTAGCATTAGTATTAAGTGTCCCCTAGTGTGGCCCTCAAAAATCGAATGTCTTTTTTTTTTTTTACGCTACCCCTTAGTTTTTTTTTTTTAATGGTCAAAAAAATGAGCTGTGCAAAATTTGGGACCGATCCGTTAAGGTTAACCCGTGCCCCCGGGCCTATTAAGTTGAGTCGAAGAGTCAAATTTAATAGAAATAACTGATCTATGTCTCATAACTTTTTTTTCTCTTAACTTAGAATTATAAAAGTAAAACTCAAGTAAAGGAAATTTTACAAGAAATTCAAAAATAATAACTTCAATGTTGTTTTCTCAATAAATAGCCCACAAAAACACTACATACAGTAAAAAACATGTAAAAGTCTTAAAATACATTATAACTGATTTTGTTGATTTTTAATTATTTATTTTCATTTTATTTTTTGGAAAATGCATATTCGTTTAAAAAAAGATTCTTTTTAGAATAAGTTAATTAATTAAACAGTTAATTAATGATTAATTACAAACTTGACAGTTTAATTTAATTGTTATTAACAATTTTTAATTTATTTTTAGCTTCGATGCGAAGCTGAGAAGGTATTGGTTTTACTAAGATGTGTTTTTTTTTTCTTTGTATGTCTGTTACCACTTTTTCTCAGCTCTCACCGAACGGATTTCTTTCAACGATACGTCAAAAGATCACAAATCGTATCTAGTCGAAGACATTACCATTAAAAATTGAAAAAAATTCCCCCGTTCCCCATAAATGGGAGAAACCTCCAAAAAAATTACAAATTTAAAAATCGCTAATTTTCAAAATTTTTTCCATTTTTTTTAATAAAAACTGCCGTAACTTTTTCAAAAACGAACATATCAATATAACTTTTTTTTTTAATAGATGCTTGATGTCTTTACTTATCATTTGGTATATTTTGTAAATCTGACCCTTTATCTGTCCACAGGGGGGGATTTAAAATGACAACTTTTTCACAAAAAATTAACTTTTTCAACTTGACTTTTGAAAATGTTTCGGAATGTCTGACACTTTTATATATATCTTAAATTAATGCTTATGTAATATACTTTAATTAAAAAAAATAATTTGACCTCTGGACTTGTTTTCATGGTGAAAATGGCTACCAAATGCTATTTTCGTGTGAAAATTCTCGATTTTATTTTTTATATTTTTAACTTTATAAGGAACTAGCAGATCATATAGCTTTTGGAATAATACACCAATTTTTTAAAATTAAACACTATCTAAAGATTTGCATCGAAGCGTTTATTTTTGATAGTGATTTTAATCACTGTCAGATATCATTATACTTGATCCAACTATACCACGTCACAACTGTGCCGCGACCCCCCTGTGCTGGGTTTTTT
>NW_026099572.1:43527292-43543002 GCF_025091365.1 Daktulosphaira vitifoliae | reverse complement strand
GAATGAAAAAGGGATTATTAAAAAATATTATTTCTCATTAAAAAATAATGTTGATCCATACACTTTTCAATATGTCATAGCATTATAAAGTTAAAAATGTAAAAAATAAAATCGAGAATTTTCACACAATAATAGCATACGGTAGCCATTTTCACCGTAAAGATAAAATAAAGTCCGAAATTTTTTTTTTGCATAATAAAGTAAATTACATTAGCTTTAATTTAAGATATATATAAAAGTGTCAGACCTTCCGGAACACTTTCAAAAGTTACGTTGAAAAAGTTCTACTTTCTATATGCATTTTTATGTTTTGAATCCCCCCTGTATTTAGGGAAATGGTCCGATTTAAAAAAACAGTATGTCGAATGAAAGATCTATATAAATACTACTTCTCATAAAAAAATTGTAATGATTCATACATTTTTCAAAAAGTTATAGCATAATAAAGTTAAAAATGGAAAATACAAAATCGAAAATTTTCACACAAAAATAGCATTCGGTAGCCATTTACACCATGAAGATAAGATAAAGTCCGAAATTTTTTTTTTTGATGATAAAGCATATTACATTAGCTTTAATTTAAGATATATATAAAAGTGTCAGACCTTCCGGAACACTTTCAAAATTTAAGTTGAAAAAGTTAATTTTTTGTGAAAAAGTTGTCATTTTAAATCCCCCCTTGTGGGCAGGTTAAGGGTTAAATTTATGAAAAAAATATACCAAATGAAAGGTAATGATATTATGCATCTATATAAAAAAGAATTATATTGATATGTTCATTTTTGAAAAAGTTATGGCACTTTTAAGTAAAAAAAATTGAAAAAATTTCGAAAATTAGCGATTTTTAAATTTGTAATTTTTTTGGAGGTTTCCCCCATTTACGGGGAACGAGGGAATTTTTTTCAATTTTTAAGGGTAATGTCTTCGACTAGATACGATTTGTGATCTTTTGACGTATCGTTGAAAGAAATCCGTTCGGTGAGAGCTGAGAAAAAGTGGTAACAGACACACAAAAAAAAAAAAATAAACACATCTTAGTAAAACCAATACCTTCTCAGCTTCGCATCGAAGCTAAAAATCAGTGTTCAGATTAAATAGTTGTAAATTTGATGGTAACTTACTACCAGTTATTTCGTAGGAATAATTACCAATAAGATAAATATTAGTTCAATGCGAGGGGGGGCAAAAATAACTCACAACACATTACATTAAACACAAAATACCTAAGGCGTCGGCCTAAACCAGCGCCTTATTTCCTCCTGTACCGGGCGGCGCGGCTGCCTCTGTCTCAAGCGTTCAGCTTCCTCCTTCTTTTTCAAGATGGATTCGGCGAACGCCTGGACGAGCCTCCACGCCTCTCGGCTTCCCAACATCAGGTCCACCAGGGACCCGAATCGGAGCGTGGACCCTAGACGGGACTCCAGAGAGTACCGTTCCTGGGCCCACGCCTCGCACCGGAAGAGGGTGTGCAGAGCGCTATCAGCCTCTCCCGGGCGATCCGAACAGTGGTCGCACGTCGGCGCGGCTGCTTTACGAATATGATGCAAGTACTCGTTAAAGCAGCCGTGGCCGGACATCACTTGGGTGAGACGATAAGTCATTTCACCGTGAGTCCGGTCCACCCACCTGTCCAGCCGATCGGGTCCTATGAGGGACCTGGTCCACTCGCCTCTCGTCGTTTCCTCCGAGAGGCGAGTCCGCCACCGGAGCATGGTTATCCGCTTAAACGCTAGTCGGTCCTCGGGTTCGAGGGACCGGTTGCGGTCTCGGCGGAGCTCATGCCCGGCGGCGCGTTCCTCGGCGAGCAGATCAGCGGGCGGCAGTGACGACAGGATCCCCGCCGCCACTCCGGACACCGTTCGACACCGTGACTTAAGACAAAATAAAACATCGAGCGTTAACGAATCCGCGTGAATACCACCGAATGCTACGTTCATTCAACAATAACATGTAAAAATTTGAGATACACTGTCAAAGTCTATAGTTGTAACCTCAGATTATCCACAAGGTGGCTTTTTATTTGTCAACCTATTTTCTGTGTTTATTAATGAGATCATCTCGTCTAATTGTATACTTGTAGTATATGCTGATGATATCAACATTTTATAAAGTAGTAAATACTTGTTTGGTTGTTACAAACTTTAATACGATCTGGCATAGTTTAAGAGTTAATACAAAATCACAAAAAGATGACTGATAGAAACGAGCCATGCTTGTTCTATGTAAGTTAGGCATGTGATAAAAGATCTTATAGGAAAAATACCTAAATGGAGACTCAGATTACATTAGGCAAACTGCATTAATGATAGAACCAGAAATCAGGTGGTGAGAAGCGGCATAGAAGAGGAAGGCTATATTTTTATTTAGCAGCAAGATCTTAAAAACCGTAGCCAAAGAGGCAGAAAATTAAGTTATAAACATTATACCAAATTGTTTTTTGTTTGCTCGAAAATAATTCTTAAATCGAACAGATCATTTATTGTTAACCTTTTATTTTTAACGATTAGATATATTTTATGGTAAATTAACTTTTATTCAAACATTTAAATACAATAATAAAAAATAACTATTTTTTTAAGGAAATAAAACGTATACACGTTTTGGATTGAGAAAAATTTTCATACTGTTATTTTTATTTAATATTTAAGTTTGGATCGTTATCGTTTGATTGCCATCGTTTGCTATACAAATATACAGGTATTCAGTAAGTAAAGAAACAGGTCAATTGTTATAAATAATGAGAACAATAGAAATCCGTTTCCTTACTTACTGAACACCTATATATGTGCGTATATTTTTAATAGGATTTTATCTATGGGTTTGAAAAATTTGAATCAATACATTTATCTAAAATGCTGCATTGTGTATTTAACAAAAAAATATAGTATAATAATTGTCAAATGATCATTTAACATTTATAATAAATAACTCTGCAAGTTTTCTTTTTAAGTAGACTTTTATTGTAACATCAACAATGTTAAGGGTAGTTTTTGGCAGGGGCGTAATTTCAGATTTTTTTTAGGGGGGTGCGCGAGATTTCAAGTAGGCCATTTTGAAATTTCATCAGGCCATATAAAAATAGATAAATCTACTTAAGTAAATTATTCTTTTTTTAATTTTTCTATAGATTATGAATTAAAATCAAGATAAGTAGTAAATATAAATTATAATAATATTTAATATTTTAATATTAGATAATATAACGAAGTGTCGGGGTCATAGCAACCACCACCCTGACCATCCTCCAAATCACGCCCCTAACTTTTAGTATTATTAAATTTAAGCAATTATTATTATTATTAGTATAATTTGTAACATAAACTATTAGCTATATTTCTATATAAAAATGGAGTGTGTGTATATATGTATATATTTTTTTTTACATAATCTACATAAAAATGCCTTAATTTTGAATTCTTGTATTTATAATTTTTTGAAAAAAAAAAACAATTTTCAGCGTTAAACGATAGGATTATTTAATTAAACATTTGTGATGAGACAATATAAATAGAAAGTTTATTTTAATGTTGTTAATTACAATTAGAGTTTCGGATAACTTTAGTTAGTGTCTAGCCAATAAAACATGGTAGAATAGCTACTGACGTGACATTATGTAATTATATAGGATGTTCAGTAAGTAAGGAAACGATGTTCTATTGTTCTTATTGTTAGTAACAATTGACCTGTTTCCTTACTTACTGACCATTCTGTATATTGAGTTGGAACCAAATGTATTGTTTGAAATACTGATGACTTTTAATGAAAAAAGTAGCTTTACTAGATATAAGATTATCAATAGTTATCTCATTTATAAATTGACATGTCATCACCATCTCCTTAATTTTTATCTTGATTATTTTAGGTAAGATGTACTTTTCAATTTGAAAGTATTTTTATACCGACTGTCGTTCTGACGCAACCTTTTTGTAGCTGTGAGAATCAAAGAGATAAAGTGCGTGTCGCTGTTAAAATTACCATATGATCACCCATCAAGGAACCAACAGCAAACAGTGCAACTGAACATTATCACTGAGGCAACGGCTTAATGTTCCAATGTGCAACACCGCACCTTTTAATGCATTGAAATGCGTGTGGTAAAATATCTATATGCAAATTTCTTAAAACTGTTTTACAATTTAAGATAAAGAAACAGTTTAATGTTTGTTGTAACGTTTTCAAAACTTTGCCATAGTATATCCATCATGCTTAATTTTTCAATGAGTTTGCGTTTACAAAAGAAAAGATTGAAGAATTGAGGTATTAAAGCTAAAATTTATACTGATTATGTTTTTGACAAGTTTGTTGAACGGTTAAAAATTATTTAAAAATATACTGTTGTATCTTTTGAGTTATGTATGAGCCTGCCATTAACATTTCACATGATAGATAAATATAATACTGAGTATTGAAAAATGTAAAATCCATTTGTTAAGATAAATAATAGCCATAATCATTAAATAAAAATGTTCACCTAGTAAAAATTCTTTTGTTTATTGGAATTTTTTATTTAAATACTAAAAAATGTTTAAAGTTCTTAAATTTGTTCAACTTGCTCTGATTCATAAAAATATAATGATTAAAAAGAAGAAAAAGACCAACTATTAATATGCAAATCTGGATAAGTTATTACATTTTTTTTAAACTCATTAAGTTAACTCTTGAAAATAGTGCTTTAAGTTAAGTAAAAAGCTAAATTATTATACTCTTATATATTTAACCTAGTTAAGTTGAAATTGATGAACATTTATTTACTATTTTTAATTTAATTAATAGTTTAATAAAATGTATAATTTAATTATTAAATTTATACATATATTTAAAAAAACATAAATATATAATGCTAATATACATAATAATACACATTTTTTTGTTTAGCATTAGCTAGCTTAAGCAAATCTTATTTTCTGGAAACAAAATTATTGGTTATAAAGTTAGAATTAACGAAAAGAACTTTAAGTACAATATTTTTTCAACAAATTTAGAATTTGTAAATAAATTGTTTATTACGAATAGTTTATTAAGAATACTCCAAAAGAGGGATTTAGGAATATATGTAGACAATAGCCAGGGAGAACAAAAATTATGAGAGCCCTAATCCTGCCAAAAAAGAAATTATAAGAAAAAAATATTTATAAACCGAAATTAACTATTCATAACAGTTCTCATTGCACTATTCACGGCGTTTTAAGGGATTCTTGATCCTTAACTAGTCCGCTAAATGATAGCGAGTTATTTATGCAAGACTAAAATAATCAAGTATATAAAATATAACTTGAAAAAGTGGTTCATCGTGTAATAATCATATTTAATAATGTAATTGGAAATTATAAATCAATAATCATACATAAAAGAAACATTTAAAAAAAAATCATTAAGATTGTTTTCTATTAATACTTGATATTTTTTTAATGCCTTGGTCCGTTTTCCTACGGAAATACTAGAATTAACTAATAATTTTGAAAAAAAAAAAACAATCAATGGACCGCAAATATAACTACAAAACATTGATTTTCTTTTTAAAAAACTAAACGTGTTACAACAATAGGTTTTGTTCCATTCTCGAGATGAATTGGCTATAGAATTTAACACTCCAATGTTAAAAGATAAGCCTGATAACCATTGCTTTTATTATTATTCTATAACCATTTCAATTTTAAAACTCGATTATGTGAGCTTTGTTTAAGTCAAGACATTTTAGCTTCGATGCGAAGCTGAGAAGGTATTGGTTTTACTATGATGTGTTTTTTTTTTTTTTTTTGTGTCTGTTACCACTTTTTCTCAGCTCTCACCGAACGGATTTCTTTCAACGATACGTCAAAAGATCACAAATCGTATCTAGTCGAAGACATTACCCTTCAAAATTGAAAAAATTTCCCTCGTTCCCCGTAAATGGGGGAAACCTCCAAAAAAATTACAAATTTAAAAATCGCTAATTTTCGAAATTTTTTCAATTTTTTTTACTAAAAACTGCCGTAACTTTTTCAAAAATGAACATATCAATATAATTCTTTTTTATATAGATGCTTGATGTCTTTACCTATCATTTGGTATATTTTTTTTGTAAATCTGACACTTAACCTGCCCACAAGAGGGGATTTAAAATGACAACTTTTTCACAAAAAATTAACTTTTTCAACTTAACTTTTGAAAATGTTCCGGAAGGTCTGACACTTTTATATATATCTTAAATTAAAGCTTATGTAATATACTTTAATTTGAAAAAAAAAAATTTGACCTCTGGACTTGTCTTCGTGGTGAAAGTTGACATCAAAGTTAATAAAAAATTACGATTTTTGTAAAATAATTTTTTTTTATATTTTTAACTTAATAATGCTCTAACTTTTTCAAAAATGAACATATCAATATAATTTTTTTTTATATAGATGCTTGATGTCTTTACTTATTAGTTGGTATATTTTTTTTGTAAATTCGACCTTTTTTCTGCCCACAGGGGGGGATTTAAAATGACAACTTTTTCACAAAAAATTAACTTTTTCAACTTAACTTTTGAAAATGTTCCGGAAGGTCTGACACTTTTATATATATCTTAAATTAAAGCTAATGTAATATACTTTAATTTGAAAAAAAAAAATTTGACCTCTGGACTTGTCTTCACGGCGAAAATGGCTACCGAATGCTATTTTCGTGTGAAAATTCTCGATTTTATTATTTATATTATATTTAACTTTATAATGCTATAACTTATTGAAAAGTTTATGGATCCACACAATTTTTTTATGAGAAATAATATTTTTTAATAAACCCTTTTTCATTCGACATACTTTATCTTAATCGAGATATTAATAAGGAACCAGCAGATCAAGTAGCTTTTGGAATAAAACACCAATTTTTTTAAAATTAAACACTATCTAAAGATTTGCATCGAAGCGTTTATTTTTGATAGTGATTTTAATCACTGTCAGATATCATTATACTTGATCCAACTATGCCACGTCACCACTGTGCCGCGACCCCCCTGTGCTGGGTTTTTTATATTTAAGTAAAAATAAAATGGTTTTATTATATACTGTGTCGTAGATTATAATTTATAATGATCAATGATCATTGATAGAGTGGTCCTTATTTTTTAAGTATAAAATTTTGATGATCGCACTCCTAAAATTAGATCTAATTAAAAATAAATCGATGTAAAATTTGATTCTCAAATGTCAACGTATAACGTGCCCAAGAAGGTTAAAAATTCGATCACAAAGATATTTTTTAAATATATGTGCTTCATCTCCAAAAATTTTATTTATACGTAAAAAATATAAGAAATTATAAATATAGCTATTTATGTAAAAAAAGTTATTACAAAAAGTCATAAGTAAAATATTTGATCACTCCCAAAACAAAATGCAAAAGTTAAAAATAATATTTTTACTAGTAAATTAATATCTTTTGACAATTTAAATATACCCGACAACCGTTTTAGTTACCAAAAACTATTTTTAGTGCTTCACTTATTGATTTAAAATAAATAAAAACACTAATTTATATAACAGAAAAAAATGTAGACGGTTTATTGTTTAAAACACTAAGAAAATTTATATAAAAATTATATTAATGCACTACGTGTACTTAACTACTTAACCGATTAACTGACGACTTGCTAACTAACTGATTGACGTTATTGTTACGTCGCGCCGTTTTATATTGTGTTGAGTTCAAGAAGATTCTCTTACGGAGCGATCGAGAACATTCCATAGTCACTACACTATTCATGTAAAAGTTGTTTAAAATTTAATTTTTAATATGTATTGTAAAATAAATTGAAAAGGTTTTGTATTTGAAACAAGGTAAACTCATAAATTGTTAGCATTTTCCTATACTAATTGAAAAAACTTTGAGCATTTTAAAATACTTATAAATAATTACATATCATTTTATTTAAAAAAGAACGTTATATTATAAAAATCTATAAAATAATGTTCACAAAAATTTAACATTTTGAAATAATATTTACAATAAACAATTGAGAATATAATTATATGATTACAACACTAGTATTGAATATTAATATTAACAATAACTAGATACCTATATAAATTATAGAAATATAAATAAGAAATGATTATATAATGTAAAATACTTTGTCCCAATAGTGTAACTTTTTTACTGTTGGGGAATCGCTTTTAATATTGTGTAACAACTCTTAACAGTTTTTGTTTTTCGTTTTTTGATCCTATTTCATTAAAGTACTTAACTTAACTGCAGTATCATTCACAATTTTGAGATTATTAATTATTTCTTGACCTTTGCAATAATTTGAATTTTCTTCCCATGTAGAAGTTTCTATAAAACTATAACTGATACTAAATCGTTAAAAAAAAAATGTAAAGTTTTGCATGATACAAAATCTTTTATTTGATATATTTCTTTTTTATAAAGTTTGGTATGGCCGGCCCCTCGAACCCGAGGACCGGTTGGCGCTCAGGTGGATAACCATGCTCCGGTGACGGATTCTCCTCTCGGAGGAAACGACGAGAGAGGAGTGGACCAGGTCCCTCATAGGACCCGATCGGCTGGACAGGTGGGTGGACCGGACAGCGAATGACAGCGCTCTGCACACCCTCCTCTGGTGCGAGGCATGGGCCTAGGAACGGGACTCTTTGGAGTTCCGACTAGGGTCTGCGTTCCGAGTCGGGTCCATAGTAGACCTGATGTTGAGGAGCAGGGGGCGTGGAGGCTCGTCCAAACGTTCGCCGAATGCCTCTTGAAAAAGAAGGAGGAAGCGGAACGCCTGAGACAGAGGCAGCTTCGCCGCCCGGTACAGAAGGACCAGTGGCGATGGTTCAGGCCGGTTCCTTAGGGTCTTGTTTTTGTTTTGTAAGTTACTTTGCCAACCCTCCCAAACGGTTTCCACTCTGGGATCCGATTAATGGGAGGGGGCTACACCACGTTGTGAATCAGCTCTTGATTCATTTCGAGCTGATTCATAACGTGGTGGAGTGAATTATATGGACAGCGTGGGCCGCCCTGAAGTAATGCCAACCGCGTTACAAAAAAAAAAAAATAATAAAAAAAAAAAAAAACCCAGACCAGGGGGGTCGCGGCACAGTGGTGTCGTGGTATAGTTGGATCAAGTATAATGATATCTGACAGTGATTAAAATCACTATAAAAAAAAACGCTTCGATGCAAATCTTTAGATAGTGTTAAATTTAAAAAAAAATAGTGTTTTATTCCAAAAGCTACATGATCTGCTGGTTCCTTATTAATATCTCGATTAAGATAAAGTATGTCGAACGAAAAAGGGTTTATTAAAAAATATTATTTCTCAGAAAAATATTGTGTTGATCCATACACTTTTCAATAAGTTATAGCATTATAAAGTTAAAAATATAAAAAATAAAATCGAGAATTTTTATACAAAAATAGAATTCGATAGCCATTTTCTCCATGAAGACAAGTTCAGAGGTCAAATTTCTTTTTTTCAAATTAAAGTATATTACATTACTCTTTTTGGGTTAATTTGAATTCTTTATGAAAAATTAATATTTAAAGTTTAAAGGGTTTTCGACATCCATTGAGCATGGTAAATCAATCCAGAGATTCTAAAAGATACCTCTAGATAGCACTCCATTTAAAGAAATTACTGTGGTCTCAAGAAATTCTCTATAATTTTAATTAGTTCAAATAAAACTCTAAAATATGTTTAATAGAACTTTGTAATTTTGAGTATTTATCAGTTTACCTTGTGATCATCATTAGCAAATACATAATCTTTTCAATTTATTTTACAACAAATATTAAAAATTAAATTTTAAACAACTTTTACAAGAACAGTTTTTTGATAACTAGAACGGTTATCATATATATTTAAATTGTCAAAAGGTATTAATTTTACTGGTAAAAATAACTTTTTAAACTTTAGAATTTTGGGGGGATGATATTTGATTTATGACTTTTTGTAATAAATTTTTTTACGTATAATATTTAGATTTATAATTTCTTTCTTATAATTTTTTCGTATAAATAACATTTTTGAAGATGAAGCCACATATATTGAAAAACTACATTTGTGATCGAATTTTTAATCTTCTTAAAGCACGTGTTAACGTTGACTTATGGGAACAAAATTTTTCATATTTTAATTTTTAATGTATTATAACAAATTTTAGGTGTGTGACCTGAAATATTTTAACTATATAGCTAAACACGATCATAATGATCATAATAGGATCACTCCTACTAGATACATAAAAAACTGTAATTATACAATCATTACGTACCTGTTTAGAATTTTGGTGTAAAGTATCAAAAACTTCTGCTTTAGCTGAGTAATTTTTGAGTTTTATTGGTTTATGGATGGTAATATTTGAATGGTCAGTATGTTGTCCGTCTACAATTAAATCTATAAATCTATTGCTAACTATCGACCCTCGTTTTACATAACCAGGAGTTACCAACTCCAGCGAAACCTTTTCATCTGGAGTGTCACGTGCCATGTCTAGTGACTTCCACTAAAAAAATAAAATTTTATTATTTTTATAGATTAGCATTAGTATAAGTTCGTTTTTAAATAAATAGTTTCTCATTTTGTTAACTAATTTATCTACATTATCACATAATTTGAAAGAATTTTTTTTTTTTGGGGGGGGAAGAATGGTTATTTTTAAGTAGCAAGTTCCATTCTCTAAATACATCTTGTACTTTAAGTGCTATTTAATAATACATTTACGTAAAACATATATTATGATCTAAAAATGTTGAATTTTACCAAAAACATTTTTAATTTATTTTATTTGTAAGATAAATTCGTTGGAACCTTTTTTTTAATTTATGAAACTCGTTTTAAACAATGCTAAAAATTGAGATGATTTCGATTTTTCAAAAATTGTGACTAGAAATTATGTATTTAGCTTATGTGTTAGTAGGTATTTAGGATTGATTATAATTTCTGAAATATGTATAAGCGATTTTTTAGTAGTTTTTAAAGTTTTTTGAGTTAAATATTATTAATATAATTTTAATGTTAAATAATATTAGGCGCAAGTGATCAATTTCTTGTTTATATTACATTTAGAAAATTCATTATTACGCCTCTATCGTTTAATATATATTATTATAGATTTCAATAAATGAAATTATTTAAATATTAATATTTTATTACTAATATAAATTTCACTTAAGCAAACTCGAATTAAAAGCGAAAATCACCTTCATACCTAAAATTATAGTGATTCTGTACTAAAAATAACATATTTATGAAATTTAAATGATTTCTAAAACACAAAGGTTTCATTTAAATTTGAACCTTCAATTTTTAATTCTGGATTTAGCTTTTATTTTTAAACATAAATCCATATATTTTCTTTTATAAAATATTTAAATAAATATATTGATAAATTAAACATATGATAATATTAATACATAATTAATTTAAAGATTAATAAATATATATATTTTTTAATAAATAAAACAAGACTATGTTATATAATTAAAAATAATTATTTAGTAATAATAAATTTATTTGTTTAACAGAAATATTAAAAATGTGATATTTGATTACTATTTAAAATCAAATGTCTTCTCAAAAGTAATACCTATAATGATTTTTTTCTTACTACTTCAAAAAATTGAATAATGATATAGTCCACTTGGTTTAAAAGAAAAACAAAAAAACTGTTCTTTTTTCTCCTTGAGATTAGTATTGTTTCTATTTTTGTCAAGTGTCATACATATTTTGTTGACTCAAACAATAATCTACTGATACAAGTTATTCTAATCATGTTCAATCGGTTTTATTTGTATTTACCCGTTTAAAATAATTTCTAACTGTAAATAATTAAATTTTTCAGCGAAAAGTTTGTTCAAATATTTGTAAGCGGTAGATAGGAATCTCGCGCATTCGAGTGACCGAACTATATTATTTAGGTAATAACAACATGTAGAAATATTGTCTATGTCAATCATTATCATGTTTTTAAAGTTCTTATTGTGAATAAATAATATATATTTGTTGACAAATATATTATGTTCCATTAAAATGTAATTCTCAATCAAATAGTATATTTACTTAATTGAACTGACTTTTTTTCAATTATGCAACACACCAACCTTGAGATATTATGTTAAATTAAAATTAAAAAAATATTAATACGAATTTTCACAATAGTTACACGAATAGAATCTATACCGATAAATGTACAATTTAATTCCAAATACAGATATCAGATTTGAAGAAAGTCGTTTGTTAATACATACAACTTTGTAAGACTATGCATTTGTTCTTTATATTTAGTGCGATAATAAACAGTCTTATTATATTTACTTTGTGTTAAACTCATAAGATTGGTTTCACTCCTTCTACATTTTTACATCTTTTGTGTCTCTATCGTGATTGCAATCTAAGCTTTACCATAATGTTACCGAGGGGCATTTTAATACATATTTCGCTTTATACAATTGCATTGCATTCAACTTCTTATGAATAACTCGTTAGGATTAATATTTATCTATAACGAGCTACTTGAGATTGAAATATTTTTCCCTAAGTATTAATTAAGTAAGGTTAGTTTATTAGCTATTTCTTTTGTAAGAACTGAGACGTACCTATAAACTAATGACAACATATTTTAACTTAATTTAGTTACAACTTAATTATTTCTATATTCTACTAATGAGTTGTATGAATTTATTAACCAAAAAAACTTCAACAATATCACACTTACATTACTTATAATTGTAAATGTTAAATATGATTTTAATTTGATAAATTTAAAGTAGACCATACTCTTTAATGAAAAAAATAAGATATAAAATTAAAAATTGAAGAGGAAAACATATTTTTAGCTTCATGGCGAAACTGAGAAAGTATTAGATTCAACTCAAGTTTTGAAAATTTTCAAATATTAAAATATTTGAAATATTGACACTTTTATTTAATCTTAAATTAAAGCTTATGTAATATACTATACTATGAAGAAAAATAATTTCGAGATATAGTGAACATGGTTATCATATTCAAAAATATTAGCTATTTTTGTGTTCAAATTTTGGGTTTTGCATTTCAATTTATTTTAATATACCTTATAATGGAGTACACTGATTTTCATGAATATTTTATAACACTAATTGACATAGAACATAAAATTAAACTTATTAAATTTTTTTTTCTTTTAAGTAGAAAAAATTAATTTTAACATTTGAATCAGCTTATATTTTATCGAAAAACGAATGCGACAAACGTAGGCCGATTCAGTAAAAATCATTGCTGTGGCAATGATTTTTTTGCAATTTTTCCTTAATTCTATTTTAGTTAGAATTTTGCTTTTATATAATCCACAAATTTCTTAAAATTTAACTACCAACTACTTATTTGCATCGAAGCGTATCTTATGATAGTGATTTTAATCACTGTCAGATTAAATCTATATTAGTCCCAACTGTGCCACGACTTCACTGTGCTACCATTTTTTTTTATAATAATTTTAGTAAATATTCTGTTTTTCAAGTCTAAATAGTTCATTGAGTCTTAAATTTGATTTAAAAAAAAACTATTATAACTCATTTTTGAAATATTTCAAAAAAGTATATATTTTATAATAAAATTTATTTGATGATGAAATATTTTGATTACGTGAACTTTTGTCCATTTATTGATTTTAAAAGTTGATGGAAGTAAAAAACTGGCGGTAGGTAAAATCAGTAAAAATCGAATGAAAACGTGACGGATAGACAAGTTAATTTTGGAAGACGATTTCAATTCCCGGAAAGGACATACATCCTATATGTCACTATACAATTTCCTTTTATTTGTATCTTTATCACAACAACTTTTTCGATTTTCTTTTTTTAATCGTATAAATAAATCGCTATTATAACATACTACCAGATGCATGCGGCACAAAATCACTTAACAAAATAATTATGTTTAATTGTATTTGTCATTCGCATTAGTCATTTGCTGCTTATTCTATCGACAAAAAATTATCTACAGTAGCTAAACAATCCATGAGTCAGTACACTGACATCATGTGTCAAAACATATAGTCAGAAACATGTGTTTTCGACCACTCAATGACTGTTTGTGTTATGAATTATATAAACGTGAAACTCAAGTTCACTTGTCCATCAATTATCTATTGGCAGTGATCACCCACTAAATATCTGTCGACCTACACGTGAAAAGGTATTAACGAATCTCGAAGTCCGTTATCCGATGTTTTTATCTTTTGTAATTTAGATCACTGTCAGTATTTAAATACGCCTCTTAAGAACTGATGTGACTGTTAATAGTTCGAAAATCGTCTGGATTGCGTTACGTGAGTACATATTGCGAAGGGGAAAAAATAACAACAAATGCATCATTTGGTAAAACATTATTCCAAGACATTCCTTGCCTTTGAATTTATGTGAATTCGCGCGCCAGCGATGATTAAATGAAAATAAATATAGAAAACGTTTTTCTCTGCTCGAAAAATCTTTACCCTAGTAGCTTGAAGGAATTGTCGCTGTTGTAATACACGGTATATTTGTATTATGTCCACGTGATGGACCGGAAGGGTCGATTATTTGCCACTTGTGCTTTAATAACCTTCCGTCTGATCGCCACAACACGACCGGTCTCTTCAAACGGAGGTTTATAACCTTACTTAATAGAGTCGAGTTGGCCCGCGAGACATACTGTAGGAAGCAAAGTGAAAGAGGAAACAAAAATTATACTTTTAGCTTCCATGCGTAGTTGGATGGTATTTTTTAACTATGTCGTGGTTTTACATTTTTGTGACTGTCTATGTGAAATGGAAAAGTATATGTTTAACCAGTTTACAAACGAGAACATAATCTAAAAAATTGACTATTCAATATCAAATTTGAAACTAGAGTTTAAAAATATTAATATTTTCATACCAAAGGAGGAGTAGTTTATAAACGCCTAGCGATAATAATAAATAGACTGACTCTTAACCTCTAATATTTATATTTAAGTGTAAATAATTTCCTATACTGTTAAAAAGACATTATCGATTAATAATAAATATATATTAATTAATGTATTAGTTTTCTTTAATAAATCATTTTCTTGTTTGGATAAACACATGTTTTCATTAAAAAAACTTAGTTAAAGTTAGAAAATTTTAAGAAAAAAAGAGAGAGGATAAAATCAATTTTTCTTTTTTTAATTATAGAATACCAAATACTTCTAACACTGAAAAAAAACCCATCACAGGGGGGTCGCGGCACAGTGGTCCCATGGTATAGTTGGATCAAGTATAATTTTATCTGACAGTGATTAAAATCACTATCAAAAATAAACGCTTCGATGCAAATCTTTAGATAGTGTTTAATTTTAAAAAAATTGATGTATTATTCCAAAAGCTACATGATCTGCTAGTTCCTTATTAATATCTTGATTAAGATAAAGTATGTCGAATGAAATAGGAATTATTAAAAAATGTTATTTCTCATAAAACAATTGTGTTGATCCATACACTTTTCAATAAGTTATAGCATTTTCGCCGTGAAGACAAGTCCAGAGATCAAATTTTTTTTTTCAAATTAAAGTATATTACATTAGCTTTAATTTAAGTATTATATAAAAGTGTCAGACCTTCCGGAACATTTTCAAAAGTTAAGTTGAAAAAGTTAATTTTTTGTGAAAAAGTTGTCATTTTAAATCCCCCCTGTGGGCAGTTAAAGGGTCAAATTTACAAAAAAAATATACCAAATGATAGGTAAAGACATCAAGCATCTATATAAAAAAAA
>NW_026099572.1:43511356-43526885 GCF_025091365.1 Daktulosphaira vitifoliae | reverse complement strand
TTTTTTTTTTTCAAATTAAAGTATATTACATAAGCTTCAATTTAAGATATATATAAAAGTGTCAGACCTTCCGGAACACTTTCAAAAGTTAAGTTGAAAAAGTTCTACTTTCTGAATGCATTTTTTATATTTGAAGCTCCTCCGTATATAGTGAAATAGTCCGATTTAAAAAAAAAGTATGTCCAATGAAAGATGTATATAAATACTACTTCTCATGAAAATATTGTATTGATCCATACATTTTTTAAAAAGTTATAGCACTTTAAAGTAAAAAATGTAAATTATAAAATTGAGAATTTTCACACAAAAATAGCATTAGGTAGCCAATTTTACCATGAAGACAAAGCCAGAGGTCAAATTTTTTTTTTTCAAATTAAAGTATATTAGCATTTCTGACTTTCTAATCAATTCTTAAGATTCTTTTCTTTCTAATTTTTTTAATGTACTCTAAACTATTTTACTAGTTTTAATTATTACTCAGTCATTTATAATTTTCAGCGAATTCAGTCTTTATGATGCTGCATTGTATTAAAAAATTGAGATATTAAGTAGGTCCTCTGTTTTTTCCTATAAGCACTTTTTGTTTTTAATTTATACATACTTTTGAAAACGATCTGCCGTTCTAATGGATTTGAATTGTAATTTATTTATTTTTTAAATAAATACCCAAACGATTTAATGTAGATAAATCTTTATGATAATATAAACAGTACACGAAAAGTTTCTTTATATTATTTTATTAACGATCGAATTCACTAGATGACTGATGAGAAAT
The DNA here is from genome assembly GCF_025091365.1 of Daktulosphaira vitifoliae. Lineage (NCBI taxonomy): Eukaryota > Metazoa > Arthropoda > Insecta > Hemiptera > Phylloxeridae > Daktulosphaira > Daktulosphaira vitifoliae. The sequence goes on along the minus strand of NW_026099572.1, from coordinate 43,526,110 downwards.
GTTTTTATTTGTATTATCATGAGGGATCAGAATAATTTTAAAGGAAATATGATAACTAAATTAAAATTGTCCAGTATTCTAAATGTTTAATTCAAATATCTCGTTACTTTTATTTTTTAATTAACAGCAGTTGAAATTAATTATGTTCATTACTTTTACATGTATAATTCAAAAAAAATATTTAACGGATGGTTAAAATGTGTTAAATTCGTTTATAGTTAAACTTTTAAAATTAAAAGCTTATACCAAACTCCGTGCATTTGTTTTTATTTAAATACGAATGAGGCCTTAAAACAATGATTGCTCAATAACCAGTTTTGAATAACTTTACAATTGGAGTTATTAGCATTTTAAATTATAGAATATAAACGCAACGCAGTATTAATTTCATTTGCATGCAGTACTCGACCGAAATTCTCCTTAATAGATTTTTTAATTAGAACACAAACGTCGAGTATTTAAAACCATCTCGTAAAACTTTCAAATACCACTACCTGGCAAGTATCTTTAACAAGCAGTTGGAGACTTTTAACTTTAATTATATATTTTTCTGAATTAAATATACTCATGTGGTATTTTAAAATTAATTTAATCACTTAAGCTATCATTTTTCTTCTTGGTATTTTTTTTAAATTATAGGGTGAAATGAAATAGAAAGTTTAAAGAAGTTACTTTTGTATTATTTTTCTTATTAGCGACTTCAAATTAACCACATGGTAATTATTTGTTTTTTATCTTTAAAAATTTACATTATAAATTGATTATTATCGATACACGCCTTTGCCTAAACGAAAATTAATAACATTAGAATATAATACATTTACTGCTTATGAATTTCCTACAAGTTTCAAATTGGAGTTTAAACAATAAACGTAGGTACGTAATGCAGACGTCTCTATAGTACATCAATAGCCTACCATCGTAATCAAGATGAAGTCGCTATGTATTAATACAATGGGCAAAATAATAAATTATGTTAACCCACTCGAAAAATATCAAAAAGTATTGAAATGATTATAAAGATATTTGTCACGATAACTTAAAGGTTATGTGCCAAATTAAAAAAAATAATATATAAAGTAGCTATTTTTAAAACAAAATTTTAAATTAAGTTTAGGAGAGTTAACACATTATATTTATTTAAGATATACAAAGTAGGTCGCGAAGATATGACAAGTTTACATAAAAATAGTATGTAAATTTGTCATATCTTCTTGACTAATTATTTATATAATTAATTTTTTTTTATTATAATGAACCTTATATTTCGTTTTAACTATGAAATCAAAAATAAATTTTAAAATTTTATGTAAATTTAAATGCAATGAATGAAAAATTATTAGAATAACTCAGTTAACCTTTCATTAAGGTAATAAATGAAAAAAAAAATAGATTTCGGGAACAGTAAATAATGATATTTCAAAATCTAAATGTCATAAGTGAATTTTTTAATTGTAGTATCAAAGTAGAATACAGTGAAACATCTATAATTTAGTTTGCAGTACCGTATGATCACGTAATAATCATTTTTCGAAAATTAAACAGTTTTGTAAAATTTTCATGATGAGAAAAATACTTAATTTTTAAAATAATTGATAGAAGTATATTTGGAGTATACAAAAATATTTCTACAGTAGTTGGATTTATAAATTCAATTATCTATATATAATCGATCAACTGTACCTATAGTTATAAATTAGTCGCCAAGGTTAGAAAAAAATCTAATTTTTGCATTGTGGACTAATGGGTTAATTTATTTCTGACGAAATTAAAATAATGATTTCTATATAGAATTTTGACGCTGATTCCGAATCTGGCTTCAGATTTTTTTTTTCATCCCATCTAGTTTGAAATAATTGGAAATTGTTAGCCAAGTAATAACTACACTGTATAATTATTATAAAAAAAAAAAAAATTTAAACTTTGCTAAAACGATTGTTTACTAAGACACATACAAAATTTGAAACTTGATAAACCAAGTTTAACTAATATTTAGGATCTTTAAAATTGAGTTTGAGTGTCAATTTATATAAATAAATCTATATTTTTAAGTATACCATTTTTTAGATTTAAACTCTAAATTATAGATAAATTTCTATACTTCTCGAACATAAAAATGTGTCTATGAAATGTTTATTTCTGAATACTCTCAGACTATTCTAGTCAGTTATGACTAAAATTATTTATTGTATTTAAAGTCCAAAAAACATGTTAGTCAGTTAAGAAACTAAATGGATCTATAAATTGTTTATTTATTAATAAATATAAATGTTAAGACATTTATTATTTTAACGCCGGCCTGGCCTAGCAGGTAAAGTCGTATGTTTCGATGCACGAGGTCACGGGTTCGATCCTTAGGGTGTCAATTAAATTTTTGCGATTTTCTCATTGGTGGTGTGTGAACTTTGGTGCAAGACGGCAATAATAGCCGTCCCGTCCATCATTGGCCTAACAAATAACTATATTTGACTCCCTAATATGTCAAAAAGGACAATCACATTCTGTAGCATGGAAATAGAAGGATATAAAACAGATCATTATTTTTTAAGAAATTTATTATTTTGTTATAGGTGACTATTGACATCGCTTTAAAAAAAAATACAAAATTCTATGTGTAAACTAATGAAAAGAGATAGAAATTTATGGTATTTGCAATATTTTTTTGAATTACTCTAACGCATAGCTCATCAAGCATAAAATCTGATTCATTCATTATACATTGTAGTCTTAAATTAAATTTTTTTAATGATTTTTATGAATAAATTCATTTTTTGTACTTTTAAGTCATTTTAACAGCATTTCTGTACATTTTTTTTTGTATTATTGTTTGAAAATAATCGATTTTTTTGGTATTTAAATATACGCTTGACATTTTTAGTCAGAGTTAAAAATTACAGCTAAGAAAAATTTAAAGAAAATTTTTATACAAATAATTCACTTTTTTCGTTTTTATTTATTTCAATAAATTTGTGTCACTTTAAGATATTATATTGTATGTTCTATTTCAATTAGTGAATAATTATGTATATTTTTTACAAAAACTATTAAATATAAATGGTAATTCATGATTTAAATAGTTATGCAAAGAAAAACAAGTGTACTTCACATATATGTAATGTTTATTTTAGTATCTTTTATTTCTCACAATTCACTCTTAAGATATTTTACACTCTAGACATTTTCTTATACTCAACAATTATAATTAATTGAACCTAAAAATGTATCTCTTTGAATTTAAAATGAAAGAAAATGAACTTATAGTTCACTCTTTATTTTTCAAAACTTTTAATTCCAGTATAATTAAAATAATAATATTTCAAAATTAAGGATAAGTTCATACTAATTTCCTGTAGTTAGCTAAAAATATAGATTTTATAATAATTGCACTTATTGTATAAAAGTTTTATATTGTAATGTAAAAGGTGAAAGTTATGATGACTTGCTTTTCATTCGATGTTATATTGAATAAACGCATATTAATAGAAGTCGCAGAATTAAAAAAAAAAGATTCAATCTAAATAAAGTGGTTTTCTTAACGGAAAAAAGATTTACTATTTGATAAATGACCGTCAAACTCAAATTGAAAAGTCCAGAAAACAATTTAAACTCGACAGAATGGTCTAATATTCTTTGAAAACCTTTTTGATATTACAAGATAAAATTTCAAGAGAATTAAATTTTATTTTTGAATATTTAATGTTTTATTTTACCTATTAGTTTTTAGTCGGTCTCTCGTTCAGTTTGCGTGTATAATTTATGTATTACACAACAAATTGGGTAAGCTATTAGCCCTCTCCTTAGTCCGTTGTGCAGCACTGGCAACTCATAATTTTGGTATAAAAACGTACACTATTTAAGATTTAAAGAAATCAGAAGATAGTTTATAGTACAATTTTCGTGTTAAAGAATCACAATTAAAGAAACATTTGAAAGCCGACTACGTGAACATTTCTATGAATTTCACTGCAGTGTAATTTCATTAGTAAATAAACTATAAAGAGTTTTTCATCTTTTAAACTCGTTTACTAATTTATATTTGAATATTGAAAAATACAGATTTAGATCATTGAATGATGTAGCATCAAAAATTATTCTGTTATAATAGGAGGACTTAATTAAGATATTTTATTTGTTGTAAAAACTATTAACGACATCTTTCCGCAATCAACTTATTCGACTCTTTAGTTAAAAACCTGACAGTATTTTTTAATTGGTAATCTTATTCTAATCCTTTGAATAATTTATATCTTGTTATACTTCTTTTAACATTTTAACAAACAAATATATTACTACAATAAATATAAATCATATGCAGGTAATAAATAATTACCTAATTATGTAGTATATAGAGTGATTGATTAACTATACCTCACTAATTATGGCATAGTGAATATATAGTGAGGCATAGTTAATCAATCACCCTGTATAATTTTGATGTTTTGATTTCAAATAAAACTCATAAATGATAAATATTTTAGTATATTAAAACCACGAATTGTGGATAAACACATAAATATTTTAAATACACAAATTGAACTTTCTTATTATTTAAAACAGTTAAAAGCTATATTATAAATTAATTCCATACACAATAGACTTATTGTACCTTAGACTTATATATATTTATTAAGAGCGTTGGAAACCCCAAGCTATTAAATATCTAATAATAATATGATAAATTGTATTAATAAACAACTGGAGGATGTATTTAACGTGTTTAGTAGAACCAAAATACAATTTTACTACACAAAATATGAAACCATTTCTTTCTGGCACAAAGAAAATATAATGTAAAAAGTATAGGCTAGACAAATAAAAGATATAACTCAATTAAATATACAAAAGGCAAATAAAAACTATACTAACGTCATGAATTTCTAAAAAAAAAATGAATAAATTAAACAATAAAAATAATTTTTAAATGTACAATTTTTCATAAATAGGAATAGTATAAATAAATACATTTAAAAAAAAAACGATAGCACAGTGGGGTTGTGCACAGTGTGAGCGTGGCATAGTTGGGACTAGTATAGATGATATCTGACAGTATTAAAATCACTATCATAAGAAACGCTTCGATACAAATCTTTAGTTAATGTTTAATTTTAAGAAATTTGTGGATTATTTAAAAACAAAATTCTAACTAAAATAAAATTAAGGAAAAATTTCAAAAAAATCATAGCCACAGGCACAAAAATTGCATGTATTTTATCTACAACAACCATTTTCACATAAAAAATAAGTTGTCGCGACGTGATGGGACAAATTTTTTTTTTAAACTTATAATACATAACATAAGCTTTATTTTAACATATTTTTGAAGCTCGGAACATTTTCAAAACTTAAGTTGAAAAAGTTAAATTTTTGTGCAGAAGTTGCAATTTTGAATCACCCCTGAAGCTGGTATAGGATCAGATTTTCAATAAAATTATATTAAATGATAGGAAAATATTGAAGGTTTCAATATAAAAAGAATTATTTTGATTTGCTCATTTTTCAATAAGTTATGGTAATTTTTAGAAAAAAAAATGAAAAAAATGTCAAAATTTACCAATTTTAAAAAATTGTAATTTTTTGGGAGGATTTTGACTATTTATGGTGAGCGAGGGCATTATTTTCATTTTTTAAGGATAATGTCTTCAACTAGATACGATTTATGATCTTTTGACGTATTATTGAGAAAAATCGATACAGTGAGAGCTGAGAAAAAGTAGTGACAGGCACAAAAAAATAAAAATAACACATCATGTAAAATAAATACCTTCAAAGTTTCGCATCGAAGCTAAAAGTTGTTAACAATTTTTTTGATTTAACAAGTAGTATTTCTAGTTTAAAAAATTCAATAAAATAATTTAGATAAATTGCAAGCACAGTAGTTGAAATTCCATTAGTCGACATTTCCGAAAGCATTTTCCATTTTTAATGTAATAAAAAGTAATTTTGCTCCCTACTGATGCAAAAAAAATGTTTAATTAGTACTACTATTTATTTTTATTATTTTCACTTACATGCGCCTATTTTCATGAATAACTCATTTTGCTTTATACTGTTTTTGCAATTTAAGTGCCGCGAATAAGTGAGGTTTGAGAACTTAAACGTGATTAGTTATACGGTATTTCTACAAAATCGTTTTATCAAAACCATTTAGTGGATATTTTAGTACCGTAAAGTAATTATATATAGACAAATCGCTTATACTCGACATCTTTACGATCAAAACCAAATTTATAGTAACAATTTTTCTTTTCTTTACAATACGCTAATAATATTATACTAATAGCTTATTGATTAAAAAATTCGTACTTTAATAGAAAATGTCCTTAAATATTTTGTGATTTAGGAAAATTATATGAATACGAATATTTTAATTCGTACATCAATTTATGTATTAAATTGATTAATTTTATTTAAGTTTTAATCATTTTTAAAACTTCAATTCGAAAATCAGTTGTTACTTTTAATATCTATTCTTGTATGTGTTTCCTGTAAAATTTAAAAAAAAATTGCAGGCAACGTCTAATAATACAACATGAAACTAATCGAGATTATTTAGTATTAAATTTTTTTATTTCATTTCTTATAACAAAAGTAGTTGTGCATAAAAACAACTTAATATTTGATGTTTTTCTATTAATATATGATTACCATTTTACAACTTCGTCACGCCATGAAATGACTTTTGGTCATGTATTTTATACGTGGATTTCCCTTTTGTGGACCTTAAGATTTAGCCTCATTAAAAACTTAGTCAATCCCAGTTGAATATTTCAAAACAAATTACATAAAACATTATTCAAAACTTTTTGATGATGATTGAATATCTAAAATATTTTTTGGTTGTAGTAATATAATATATAGGATAAAATAATTTTTATATATTATTTCTATTCACACAACAATTTCACTTATTTTACACTTTCATGGAACCTTTTGTATACTTTAAGTTGTATACGAACGACTAAAAACACAATATTAATTAATCATAAATAATTTCCATGTTCGCGTATGAAAGTTTTAAAAGGTTTATTTTGAGATCAAATGAAAATCTAATAAGTTACAGTTTATAGTAAATGGATAAACGAAAGGCCTAATTAGATCGTCAACAACTAACAGATGAATAAACTACAAACACCGATATTTGAATTCGTTATGAACATGTCAACAAAATTAAAAATACTGTTTTATGACGAAAACGACACCATTAATAGCGGTTTGGTAAAAAAAAATATTTGAGCAAGTGATTAAAAAAATTGCCATAATACATTAAATTTCACATTTAGTCAATTTTTATATACACGGAAAGGTTTTAAGCTGAACGTAAAATAAAGTACTTGAATTACATTTTTTCCACTCATCCGAGACAGTAAAGTTAATGTTGTTGCTCGTGTATTATAACGCGTTAGTTGGTTAAAATTTTGCTATCATTAATTTGATTACTCAAGTAGTTTTTGATCAAACTTTAAGTTGATTCGAAACTCGGTCGGTGGTAATATATCGGTGCTCAGCCTAAGAAAATATAGCAACTTTATTTTTGATACTTGCTGATTGTTTTTAGAGTTATTTTATTAACCGACATCTACAATCTTAGTTGTATTTCGCCTTTGGGAATAACAAACATTTTGCGTGAGTTAAGAGAAGGATATATAAAAGAACACCCCGGATTAAATATAGCTTAACACATTCAAAATTAGTTTGTTAATTATCATTTACTAACGTTCTGAAATTATATTTTTACTGAATATCTTGTGGAACTTCAATAAATGTCTATAACAAGCAATTAGTTTGTATATGTAAATGGTTAAAAGCATCTTTTCAAGGAACAGAAAAAACTATAAATTTATTAAAATTAAAAATAGACAGCATATAAACTTAACATGATTGAATTTCAACATATAAAATGTTGTATTTTAACAAAAACAATGGGACTGTTCGTCTTAGGCCAGCTTTTTGAAATTTGATACTCTTCGATAAGTAAATCAAACAACACGCGGTTAAATAGGGCAAATTAGACTGGATATCCAAAACAATGATGGAAATAAAAAACAAAAATAACTTTAGTTTCAAATATTTTTAGTGGGCCAATTTTTTATTCTCTGGAGGTCAGATTTGGACCACGGGCCTCCAATCGTCGACCTCTTTATTAAACTTTATTTTAGACTTTAAAGTAAAGTCTTTTCACACTTGAACAATAATGACAGCTTGAAAAAGTTATACACATGATATCAGTCATTTCTGTAATTCTTAAGAAAACTACATTACTGAGATTCAGCAAATTTATTTAAAGCGAAAAACAGTGTTTGAAATAAGGATAAACTAACATTTTGCAAGCGTATTATTATCTACAGTTAATAATAAAACCGGTTTTTCCTGTAGTTTTAAACGTATATGCCCCACTAATAATATTATACATACTCTGAATTGCACAAAATGTTAGGACCTATGAAAAATGACGACTAAAAGTATAATGGTTTATGACTTTGAGTTAGATGACTTAAAGTTCAAACTTAAAATAACAAATGTAAAAACTTTGTATTTACGCTTTCGGTTGTAAAATAAAAACACAGTTTTTGTTTTAACTTATTAAGTAAAATATATATTTGATTAACGATTGTTACTCTTTCTATAATGTCTGAAATTTGACACTTGACATATCTTTTATAATTAACACTCACCTGAATGTCTGGCAGTCGGTATTTCTTTGACACTAGTGTTGTTGTCACTTATATTCAATGAAGACGGCTAAGATCTAATCACAAATGCATCGTATCGATTGTAAATAAGATCAACATTGAAAAGATCCACGTGAAGATTATCGAATTGAAAATCACGATGAAACTTGACTTAAATATTTATTTTTGAATTCTCGTGATTAATGTAGAGACAAAACTTAAAACTACACGCACGTTGATTACTTAATGTAATATTATTGCGCGGTCGCTTTTGATGCAATAATATTGAAACCAGCTAATCCGTTCAAGTCAACGGTGCACGCCGCTGTGTGCTTAAATAGTTGCGGCCGTACAAGTCTACTGATAATATGATCCCTATCGAAGGCGCGAGATGTGCCTCATACGCCCGCCACTTTTTTACGACCACGCGCGCTACATGTCCTCGACGCTCAGCCAATGGCGTGTCGGTCGCTTGTCTTACGCCGCGACGGCGTATCCCTATACGCCACGGACTGTTTGGCGAATTTTATCATTTATCTGAGCATCATAAAATTTGATTTGATAGTCTTCATCACTGCGCCTATTGTTTATAGAAGTCACGGTGCGTATAAAGTTAAATATTGATGTTTAGTGTTAATTAAAGGTGCAGTGCTTCCGAGAAGAAAGCGGTAGCGTCAGTCGCCACTTACCGTGTACTTTGCACATCGTGTTCCAGAGTCTAAAACATTATTTTCCCTGATAAACTACATAGTGTTGGCACGGATGTTAAATACCACTACATCGCATAATACCGCTGCAATGTGAAATGGTATTGTACTCCGTTTTTGTTGTCTATGCTCATTGTGGTTTAGCTGTTTACATAAATTCTATTTGACCAACACCGAGGTATGTGTATTATCATTGGCGAACAGGAATACATTCGATTTCAATAACCAGAAATTTACTGTGAAGAGCAACAGTAATTTGCACTAGTCCTATTAATTACACATTTCTCGTCCAAATGTTAAAACCGTAATAATAGAAACTTTAACAATAATAACACAAATAGTACGTTTTTTGACTTTAGAGTTTTAATTCGAATCACGACATAACCAATAACGTTTTATTTAACCGCGCGCAAACAATATAATACTTGAATATGTTAAAGCTTTTAGGATGTTTTGAATTATTTAAATAATTTCAGGTATAAATAATGGTCTAACTCCAAAATAATAGACGAAACATGTTAATCTGTTAACAAAGAACTTTAATTTTAATAGCACAAATAAATTAGACTAAGTGAATGTAATCATAAACACCATAAAGTATTATTTTTATTAAATTATATTGTTAATACCACAAAATAATATGAGTGTGTAAATGTTTGATAAAAAAAAACATTGAAAAAACGTATAGCAAATATTTTAAAAATTTATTGTATGGCAAATTAAAACGTTTTGTCTTTAAAATAACTTGTAATTTTCAATAATTTAACTTATTTTGTGTCTTCAAAAAATTAATGCAATCGGTTGATTATTCTTTGAAAGATATTCATAATAAACAACCCCAATATCATTAATGAATATTAGTTATGATAACTAATGATTGCAGTAGTATTTACAATTACAAATGTTTAAACCTTGAAGAATATGTATTAATAATGATGTTCTCAGGGGAAACTGAGAATTTGGGACCGCCTTTCCTAGTAACTCTATTACTGAATATTTTTAATATTGATATAAGATAGAAAAATGATAAACTAAAAACTCACACCTAATAAAATTATATTAAAAATCAATAATGTTTAAAAAATATATCTTAATAGCGTAAAAATTTAATTTCTATGTGAAACAATTAATTAACAAATGCCTGTATTTAACTTGTTTCAAAATGTTCTACAACGGACGCTCTGATGCAATTTCTAGCATTACATCCCTACTTGACCATATCGTATAATCATTTTTAAGTAGGGTTGACAATCACCCTGATCAAATCTTAAAATAATTTTTAGAGGATCTAAGAATTATTTTTCTATTTTATTTTACTACGTGAAATTTATCCTAAATAATTTAGCTTAAAACAACTTTATTTATGAATAAATATTTTTAATTTATCAAAATATTGCTAGGAAGATACAATTAAATAAATATGTGTTGAATTATTCATTAAAAAACTCAAATAAAAAATTGTTGGTTTTTCACATTAAATAAATATATCCGATTGGAAAATTCTACTACTATGCAGTCGTATAATGTAACTGAAATATCATTTATGTTCTAAACAAGATTACTTAAAATAGTGTAGAATGAAATTTTTTGTTAAATTATAGAATTTTGAAAAAGTTTAAGCGTGAAAGTAAAAATATGGTGTGTTTAGTAGTTAAGAATAATTTAATTAATAGTGCATAATTATTATTGGTTATATTTCGTTCTGTTAAACTATGTAGGTTTTCCAGTTCTCCCTGACAAAAACAATATCTTTTAGAGAGAACGTTAAACTTGATTAAAAATGTGAGCAATGTTTATCTTTGTATATAATGTGTTTGTATTTCCCTTAATCATATATAATGTATAATATATAAAAAACATTTCTTCGTTAAATTTTAATTCATTAGTAGTTAATTATTTATTATAGAGCATAGTAACATTTGGCGAAATTTCCATGAGAATTGTTATTTTACGTTTTCTTGAAAAATAAGAAATCAAAACTTTAAAAAATTATATGTGATATGCCAAAAGACATACTATCAATTAATAGCAACAAAAAGCACTTGTTTTATAAACATAATACTTTATAACAAATTACAGGAGTTTTGAGAAACCATCTGTCTTTTAGTATTCTGCGTGTATTAGAAGTTTCGATAATATATGGTACTATTGCTAAAAGATGATATATTTTATTTATAAATTATTAAAATAGCATATGTATTAAAGGTGATAACTATTAGTAAGAATATATTTATAAAGATGTAACCTTACTCAAATTTTGAACTAGCTAATTTTTAGTATAAAAAAATATCTGTTTTTATTTAACACTAATTCTTAATGTTATTTTTTTTACATTTATTCCAAAAACATTATATATCTTGTATAGTTTAGTATGTAAATTTGTATAATTAATTTTTTTTTTGATCAGTTGTTTATTTTTTTTTATTTTTTAACATAATTTTAAAAAATGGTGATAACTAGTTCTGCGCTTGGTCCTTTGATTAACCCACAATTTTCTACAAAACCTAAAATTTATTATAGTTCAACGTATAAATAATAAAATAATAGATAAATACATATTTAAACTAGTTAAATCTTTACTGTTGAAAAATTCTTGTACTTTAGATATTACAAATATAAAGCAAATAAAATTTACATTGATCCATAAAATGGCTCTGTATTAATACATATAACAATATAAGATATTTGAAGAAAATTATATCGGAGTTCACTTTTCCCAAGCGAGAACGTGTCAGAAGAATGATAATTATACATTGAACATGTGAATAAAGTTTTAATTAATAATTATGTTCATGTACATCAATAACAAATTATTATGTTAAGCTTTCCAGCGTAAGAATCATTAAGACAATCTGCAATTTTTGAAATTGATCTTTGTATAAAATCATGACAGATTAAATTTGTGAGATAAGAGAAAATTAATGGTTCTTTGAAACTATGCCATTATTTCTTATTTGCTTTCTTATACTATAAGTTAAATATAGTTTTCAAGTTAATAGGATTTTAATTTAAATTAAATTTTTTTTTTTTACCGTAAAAAGTGTTATTACAATTATTAATTATTATTTAAGTTAAAAATAAAAGTTAAAACTTTTTTTCATTATGAATTTTGTTGTTTAAACTATGTATTTTGCATAAGATCACATTCTTTAAAATTTAATATTTACTATTATGGTTAATTAAACAGTATCATCTTTTAAACAAATTAGGAAAAAGAAAGTTTAGGAATGTACAAATTCATTGCACGACATTCTTAATAAGGAGTTAAAATATTAAAAGATAAATAAAATTAAAGGACAAAGAGATGTGAGTTTAACAAAGAGTAAGGTATAATTGAGATTGTTAATTAGCTGCATATTGTCTACGGAAATTTATTAAAGTTATTGAATCGTTGAATTAAAAAGAACACGATTTTATTTGAATGAAACGGACAACCCAACCATTCAAATTAATTCGTGATCATCTATTTATCTAGTTGATTCATTTCTAATGTGAAACATGTTAGTTTTAGTTATAGTTATTCTTCGTGTGTAACATAAATAATAGTGAAGTATTATTTTGCAACTAATTGCTAATTAATGAAAACATGGTTATAAGCTTAGCAATTATCCTGTTTATTATGTCACATGTTATAAAACATACTGAGCTCCTGGGTATGATTGTTTAACTTAATCAGCTAGTGCTAGGTTAATGTAAGTAGTTATTCCCAAATGTTTGAAATATTCTCATTGGAAACATTTTGCAAAATATCAGTTCCGAGTAGGGTATATTTACTAAGCAAGACACTATATAATAATGTGAACTACTTTTGTGTTCTTCATTTATAAATTATAATCTCAGTACACCTTATTTTATTTCCGCCATTAATTCACGATACAAACATTATTATATTATTATAAAATAGAATTTTAAAGGCTTTAATAGTGGTTATTTGTTATAAAATACATTATTACGAACTAGGCTTTGGAAATAACGCATAGTCAGTGTTGCAGTTTAAATTTTATCTGAACATAGTATTTAAACTCAAAATAATAAATATTATTAAGTACTAATTGACCTATTTTATAAAGAATTCTTAATATAAACTGTTTTTTGCTTATTTTGAAAATATTAAAAAAAAAACTACAACATTTTTCTTTCACCTACACTGTAAATATTTTGATTAATAAGAAAAGTGATGTTATGAGAATATTTTATAAACTACTCTCCATCACTAATAGGATTTCTATATTTTAATTTTCAGTTCTTTAGTTTAATTTAACATCGCACAAAGAATTGTTCAGCTATATCTAACTATTAAAACTCTTTTTTCTACAAAATTAATTCTGACAATACCTAATTTATTGAATATTCAAATAATATATTATAATTTTTAAAGAAGTTTTGGATAATGGTATATTATTGCTGTATAAAGATTGAAATAAATGATCTCTGAATTCAAACTATAAGTGGAATTATAGATTATAAAATTAAATTATTAAATATTTTACTTTAAAACTCTTTTTATCACTATTTTTCATAGGGTTACCAATCGAAAAAAAATGTTTTCGTATCATCCATATTATTCTCATCTATTGTAGTATAAATATTTAGTTTTAATTAGATTAATTTATATTTATATAGTACGCTTTACATTTAACGAAAATCCAACAAAAATTTATATTTTTGAAAAATGTTTACCATATTTTTTATTTTGGGTATACTTATAATACAATCAAAATAAAATCATTTTATTTTTGTTCATTATTATAACGCTTCCTATTGAATTTAGTTTATACATAACAAATATTGATATTAACTAACTTCGATGAGAAGATCAACGGACAATGTTTTAAAATGAAAATGCACGTCCGCGAGAGAACAAAGGGATGAAAATCGACAAAGCAAAACTAAAGAACTATAAAGTTTCACACTATATATGAAGATCACACCGAAATTATCGCTGCAACAGCAAAAATGTCCGTTTTTACAATTCTCCGTGTGATTGTCTAAAAAATACATTCACTGTATGCATTATAACGGTAATTCAGTAAATAGTTCATCCAAGTTGTACTGCTCCACTAAGCATATATAATCCATAAAATATATAGTTCCACAAAAAATAAATGAAAAAAAAATTTTTGTTTTTTTATGCCTTACTTTTACATAAAAGATTTTCTCAGCACATCATTAGTTTTTATAATTTACTTCTTTCGTAGAAGTACACGTGCAATGGTTTAAGGTATCCAAAGTATGTTATTTTTGAAAATACCTATGAAATAAATGTATTTAATAATTTAAACATTTTTTCACCTAATAAAAAGATTCTGTAGCGAAATAATTGAATTTCAGTGAACCGTTTATATAATAAAATTATCGTACAACCCTCTTATAATTTT
>NW_026099572.1:43473557-43510921 GCF_025091365.1 Daktulosphaira vitifoliae | reverse complement strand
TTTTATTTAAATTTTATAAAAACTTATTATTTAATAGATACAACGTATTTATTAACAACTTAAAAGATACGAAAATTATTTTAAATCCATTTATCAAAAAAAAATTCATGTTTAAATAGAACTTTTATATTTTAAAACCATAGGCGTACCTTTGTGTTAGACCAGGTTAAAAAAATCAGACCGAGCTTTCAATGATTTTTTTTTTTTGTCATATTCTTATGAAACTAGGAATTTCTTATGTTAATCTACTAGTCAGAAAAGGATATTAAAAAGAAAAATTTAATTACTCCTCGCAATTTTTTTTTATTTAACTATCTTACCATTTAAAAACAAAAACTGAACATCCTATCATATTATAAACCGGTAGTACTAATATTTGCATTAAGTATTTTGTTCATTGCTTTTATTTAAAGTTCTAGTAATTTTCCAGATATTCACAATTTTTTTTTTAACTAAAGAAAGATTTTCCTAATCTGCACATGTTCAAATTCTATTTAAATAATAGCTTAAAGAATAATAAATAATAATATCACATAGTACTATATTTTCTTTAGTTGTTTATTCAGACTTTGGATTGAAAACTTTATTTCACTAAATGCCTTTTTCAATATTATTTCTTTCATAAGTTCTTTGAGATCAAGAATGAATACACTTGAAATTAAATTGAGCTATCCAGATTTTTAGTAGTGTCATATGGCAAAAGATTATTCTTGATTTTAAATCATATAGAATTTCTAGTAAAAGTTATGAAAGAATTAGTTCTAGCATACTTTCACACTGTAATAGATCATTAGATGGATCACGTGATTACAAGAATTATGTGATCCATAAGTCTTTGATAATTCCTCTGATTTAAGCCAATTTTTTTATTAAGCCATATTTTCTTCTTTATTTCAAATTTAGGTTTAAAGTGTGGATATTAACCGACATATAATAATAATACGTTTTGTTGCACAATGTTTTAAATAAAAAGGTATCTTGTGATATCCTTATCTTACCCATCATTTTTATTTAATAACGAATTCGTCTCTTTTAAGACTTTAATTAACAAAAGAATTTATTTTAATTGTTATCATTACTATAATTAACGATAGAAAAGTAAACGCTTGTAGCTAACAAGTGGTGTAATCTTGTGAAACGAAAGCGAGTTCAAATAAATGTTATCACGAATACTTGTTTTGATTTAATTAAAAATACTATACTTGTAGTATTTTATAAAACTAAGTTGATTTTATTTGTGTTAATTACTAATACAATTTAATCACTTGTAGCAAACATTATCTAAAATAAAAATTATACTAAAAATATTAATTCATAAACTAAAAAATATTACTCTATATTAATGCTAAACATATAGTATGTCTTAAGCATTGATAATGGTAATATTGTATATAAAAGACGAATCGTGATTTTTGAACAATTTTTTGTGGTTTTTTCAATTAAATATTTTAAATATTAGTTTTAAATTAATATTTTTGAATGTTTTATTTACTGGAGAATAGCTGGAATCTCTTAAATGCTCTTGATAGAATTTAAATTGAAAAGGATAAATAATTTTTAATTTTACAGTGATAGCCAGATCGTCCTGGTTGTAGGTTAAAATTAACAGAAAACTATTTAACAAAGAGAAAAGAAAACTGAAGAAATTGGAAAGAAAGAAGCAAAAAATCTTAAGTTTGATACAGAATTGTTTCAAGAAGAAATTTTATTTTATTTTATTTATATTACACTATTACAATATATATATGTTTATATAAAATACCTACGAAAATTAAATATATAGTATATTGTTTTCTTTAAAATTCTGAAAGTTCTATCGGGATAATTATTATATTAAAAGTAATTGGATTGAGTTGTTAGGAAAGTACGGCGAGAGAATTGAAATGAAATAATCAAAAAATTGCCCTATTCAAGTTAAATCTAAAATAGCACCTCTTAATATAATATTTTTAGTATTTTCATTAATTATTTTTATGCGATGTAATTATACATGTCTTCTAGTACATGTGTATTTATATTGGTTATGCATACTGGCACATGTATTCATTTGTACATAGAATTGTACTATATGTATCAAATTCAGAACAAAGAAGCAATGGATCTTTTGATAAAGGCGACACCCACTACTGCAATGTGACAGCTATCGGATTATCTAGTTGTTGGTGAACAAAAGGTACGTCAAATACGTCTTACCTCAGCGATCGACAGAATAAAGGTACACGAAAGATTATAAAATGCACACTATTATGCAAAGTGCGATAACAGCGGTCTTAATATGGGGAAAAAATCGGCTTAGAAAACGAGTGAGTTAACAGTTACTGTACTTTAGTGAAAATAAACGTGTTTTTTTAAATGTATTTCTTAAAAAATAAAATGGAAATTTGAATACAAATGGCAAAAATCTATTTAAGCTTCTGTAACAGATTCTTTGTAGATGGATTTTTTTATTCTCTAATTGTAAACAATCTTTCTTTTTTTTTAAATATTTTTCCATTGGACACGGTATATCAATAAAAATAATTAGAACACTCATTCATTTCAACATTTTTTTTAATTATAAAATTATTGTATTTTATTAAAATTAGATGAAAATGCACTTAAATATATTTTCATTTTTAGGGGTAATGTCTTAAACTAGTAACAATTTGTGATCCTATGATATATTTTTAAGGAAATCGGACTTGTGAGAGCTGAGTACTTGTAATAATATTAATACTTGTAACAAAAAAAAAAAAAATACGTTATAGTAAAAGTAATACCTTTTCAGCTATGCATCAAAGCTAAAAAGTAATATTTTTGTATTTTGATTTTTACTTATTACAGATAAATAATAAAAATATGATTTTAACATAATCTAAAAAATCAATTATTGTTGAAAAGAATTACTATGGAACAATAATTAGATCAAAGTTATAAGAGTTGTCAGTTAGCTCTGAAACATTTTGTACTTTTAAATAGACATGAATTACTAATTATGAAGTGTACAGAATTATTGTTAACTATGATAACTTTAAAATATAAAACATTATATTTTTAAAAGCTATTATATCCTCTGTAATGGTTGGAACATTTGACATTTTTAACAACAGATTTCAAAGAGGTTTCTAAAATAACGGTTAATGTTAAAGGTTCCGGTTAAGAACCGGTTTTTAATATTTTAAATAAAGAAAAAGTTATTTTTTTTTATGGTAGGTATTAATTCAAGTATTTATTTTAAGCACCCAAGATGTGGTCATTCAAATTACCCATTTTCAAAAAAAAAAATATTAAAAAACTTTCATTATTTAATTATAATATTTCTATAATATATTTTAAACAACAAAATCTGGTTTAAAAACATTTTAATAGAATATTTACCAATAATAACCATTCAAAATAATGTTTAGTTATTTGTGATATAAAATTAAATATTTTTTCAATTGATACATTTGATTAATAAAGGTATATTTTTCAAAAACTCAAATGCAAAAATATAAGTCATTCTGAAATTGCAGTTTCTGTTTTAGTTAGTTTTTTTTTAAGATTCATTTAGGTTTTGGTTATACAATTTTTAAAAGGGTTCGGTTTCAAAACAGCCTTTTAGCTTTCGATTATTAGCCCTGTTTTGACCTGTATTTTGGAAGTTATTAACACTTTTATATAAATATTAGATGTGAAGCGCGGTTATGTTTATTTTTATATTTAAGCATATATAAGCCGCACTATTTCCTCGACCTTTGTAAAAATCAGCAGCGTATTTATATGTAGGCAATATAGGCAACTGCCTACAGCGGCATATTTTAAGGGGCGGCAAATATTAAAGGCCAACAAATTTATAAAAAGCGAGTTATTTTTTTATTGTTGTTAAGACATATTGATTTCCTAATAATTATCATAATCGTTTTCATTTATTGTGTACTTATGAAATATATATTAATTGCTACAAGCAATTTATTTTATGATTTATTAATAAACATAGATTTGCTTGAAAAATGTTTTTAAATACTTTCTTTCTTGTGAAAGAATTAATAGTGTTATGGCGAAAATATATAAAAATGAACTCACTCCGTCATAACGTAATGAAGGGCGGCAAATTGATAAATGCCTATAGGCGGAAAATATGTGAATACGCCCCTGATAAAAATGCTATATCACTGTTTTTTTTACTTCTATTAGATAAAATACCATAAGTTAGAATATGATAAAGAAGAGGGCAATAGTTTTTGATTTTGTCTCTGTTCAACTGACAAATTTTCATCTCTTATAGATAATGAAAAAAGACTAGTTGAAATTATTTAATTTTTTTAAATGTTAGACTAAACATAGTAAATAAAGAACCTCGTTCTATTGCATTTAATTATAAAAACTTTTTTAAAAGTAATTTTATCAGTCCGAAAATGCTAATTTATAATGAGTGACATTTTAACAGTGCTAAATAGAAAGCAAGTAACACGTGCCTAGAACAAACTTAAGTATATTACTGTGATTTTATCATAAGGAACTTAGTTAAGTGAATTTTCTACGGATTAAGATAATCATTAGATTATGGTAATGGAGTAAATATTCTTATCGGCTTGACAAACTTAAGATAAAACACTTGTATAAATCTCAAATATTGATCTAACTGATAACAATCATTCTAACTAATAATAATACACAAAATTTATACAATATGCATACTTACTTATAATAATATATTTATTACTAAAATTAAGTATGCATATTAAATAACACTACTCTGATGTTAGAATAGGTACCTTTATTAAACTAGAAATTAATTATTTACTTATGTTCTTTACTAAAATTCGGTAGTTGGATGAAATAAATTGATTTATTATTTTTGCAGTTTTGATACATATAAGTGTACCATTTTATGACATCAGCGTCATCAATTGGCAAAATTTATTATTAGCAAATTACGGTATACTTAACTTAGACATATTAACAATGAATTGTTCTTTCTAAGACCCAAATTTGATATTGTGGCCATCATACCAAAATTTTTTTAGCTTTGCATCGTAGCTAAATAAAAGAAACATTAGACCTCTTTTATATAAAGAGATATTCTAAATTTTATGGTTAACTTAAATTTGGTGACTTAAAATACAAACTACGATCTGTTTTATAGCTTTATTGAAAATATAAAGAAAAAAACTAATTTTATCCACCTAAAATTTTAATTCCGATCACTGCAAATCATCATAGGAGTACCAATTCAGAGTTAATGTTTTAGTTGTACAAATGTTTTTAGCTTATTATGTTCATTAGTTGATTATTGTTTTTCTGCATATTTGTTTATTAATATTAGTAACTAACAATATTTTAATAATATAATTGTGTTTAAAAATTAACAAAGTTTGAAAAGTTTGACCATTACAACATTTACTAAACAGAATTTGAATTTTTATTGTTTTTTAACTTTAATTTACCTATTCTTCTAACATAAACAAACTAGCAAATATGAGTTCTATCTCAGTAAAATGATGTCCTAATAAGAAGTTGAACAAAATACCTACCATAAGAGGTATTTAGTCGTTATAATAATTAAAAATATACATTAAGTTTAGGTTTAGGGTTATATTATATCAATATATAAAATATGAAGTTTATGTTAATAAATATTAATTATAAAATTTCAGGTGTTTTAATATATACAAAATACATCAGAAAAAAAAATAAATTTTAATATTTATTCAGCTATATTAAATTACTACAGAGTGCGATTTTATCAATAAAAAAACGAAATCAAGGTACAGAATAAAAGGATAAATCATTCATAAAAAGAAAGAATTGAATGGTAGTGATTTAATTTGTTTTTATTTTGAAAAGATAGTGAAATGTTTTCACAAATATTCTAGTTATGCCTCTGTAAAGATATATTTACCTAATATATAAAAAAAATAATGAGTTATGAAACGAATTACATATTATTTATTAATATATTTATATATATATATATATATAGATTTAATATCTAACAACTAACAGTTTTTCTAATTTCATGTATACATATTATAAATTGTCTTAGTCCAATAATAGTATTGTTTTCATTCCACTAATCATTATACAATAGCTTCGAGTATAGATTGTCATAAATAGTTAAGAACTATAATTAAATATGAACTAATACTTAAGAAAACCATAAAATTTAACATAATTCAAAATTAAATTTTATACTAATCACTGTTAACTTCCTATAATGGAAAAAAAATTATAAAAATTTTACATAACAACAATGGTAACTTTAAAATCTGGAACAGGTTTTAATAAATGCTGAAAATTAAATAATGGTTATCATTACATTTTTATAATATATATAAACAATAAATATATATATATAAATAATACTATACGTGTGTGAAAATTAATTTATAGGAAACAGTCGTTATTCTAGCAATTTTTGGTGGTATTTTTCCAATTTAAGGTTTCTGAGAATTCCTCAATGACATTCATTATAAATTTTTACATTTTATTATGAATGTTCTTCATCTTATCACAATAGTTAGACTTAAAAATATACAATATATATTATCATTCACTTATAAAATATCTATTTATAAAACTGACTTAAAAGTTAGACTACTCTAACTAAAAACCTATAATAATATTTTAATAACTCAAAATAAAATTTTTATGAAAATTATTCAGCGAGTTTGATACTGTTATGAATGATATATTGGTCTTAACGCAGAATAACGTGTATAATAGTGATTTAAACATATACATAATGTAACTTAACTATTTTTACGTACAAATCAGATTGTCTAATTAATAATACTGCACATAATAACAAGAATATTTGAAAATATAACAACGATTAACAAAAAAACAATTATAATTATTGATACAGAATCAAAACAGTTTTTTATGGCTTTAAAAACAATCAAGTATTTGATTTTAAAAAATTAGAGAAATTTGAATTGAAGGAAAATTGAAAAGTATATTCAGTCAAACTAGAAATGTAATAATCTATTTTCAATGCGAATCAAATCTTATAGAGACAAACATGAAATTTTCAAATCAAGCTTTCTAGTCATCATTTTATTTTTAATTTTCAAACTAAAAAAATATACAGATTGGATATAATTTTTGTATAATTACCGAACAAGTTGTTTAAAGAAGTTCAATATAACAATGTATATTTAGAGTTTTTCTAGACACTAAAAAAAAACAGATTTGCTTAAATAAAAAATATCTTATTTATATAAAAATTTGTTGCTTCGAATTTTCATTTTTATTAAAAATAATCTAAGAATTTAATTTATGTTAATCAAAAAATAGTAATTAATTGTAATTACTAAACTACTTGTATTATGATTTAATAACTTATTGATCAAATAAATTATTATTTTTAAAATAATTTTTGTGATTATTTGATATACAGTCAGTTAAAATTAATTCTTTTAATTAATGAATTTATTTATTTATAATTTTTATAAAAAAAAAACTACACTTGGTTTCATATGTAAACAAAAATTAATTGAAAATAATGCTTGAAAATAATTACTTTAATATTTATATTTTAATGTAATTTTGAAAAAAAAACGTAAAAGTACATGTACAAGGTAATTTTTTTAATTCTAGCGACTCACTCAATTTCATTTATAATAATAATATTTTTGTGCATTTTTTTTTGACTTGTGATAGTTATACAGAGTGTTTTGTAAGAAAGAATAAAGGTAAATTGTTAAAAACAATGAGAACAATAGAAACCAGTTTCCTTACTTATTGAACAATCTATACAGGGTGATTTTTTTATCATAACCCACTCAATTACTTACAGAATAATAATAATTTAAACAATTTTTTTTATTATTATCTTTAGTTACACATTATTCTTGAATTATTAACTATGTAATACTTTTTAAGTTCATCCCTTATGCCTGGTAAGGGTGTCAACTTTGTTTTTTTAAATGGTAACACATATTTTTAATTTAATAAAATGTTTGAGTTTTTAATTCAATAATAAATGGCATTTGAATTTTTAATAAAACTTAATTTGTTTATTAGATATAAACATTTAAAGTTTCAAATTTTTGAGTTAATATATAGGTATAATACACAAGGGATTACAAATACAGGTAGCTAATTGGTTTTTTATGACATCGATATTAGCAGGTACACAGCATTGTTATTATCAATGATAGTAAGGTACATTGTTGTGAGTTTATAAATACACTAACTGACAATACAAAAAGTATATCTATTGATAGTCATAATTGATAATAAACAATCCGTGACTGTGATAGCAATGTCATAAAAAACCAATTAGCTACCTGTATTTGTAATCCCTTGTGTATTATACCTATATATTAACTCAAAAATTTGAAACTTTAAATGTTTATATCTAATAAACAAATTAAGTTTTATTAAAAATTCAAATGTCATTTATTATTGAATTAAAAACTCAAACATTTTATTAAATTAAAAATATGTGTTACCATTTAAAAAAACAAAGTTGACCCCCCTCCAAAGCATAAGGGATGAACTTAAAAAGTATTACATAGTTAATAATTCAAGAATAATGTGTAACTAAAGATAATAATAAAAAAAATTGTTTAAATTATTATTGTTCTGTAAGTAATTATGATGTTATAGTAGTTATGATAAAAAAAATCAACCTGTATATGTCTCTATTCTTCTGTTATGGAATATTTAATATTTTAATAGTTATTTTTTCAAATATTAACATACATATTTAACTAGCTTAAAATAGAAAATTGTCTAATTAAGAAAATGATGTCTGGTCAAAAATATCTTTTGAATCAGTATTTCGGAAGTTCTTTTAATTTTTGTAGCTAGGCTAGAGGAAGAGTACAACGGGAAATAACTAGTGATAAAAATAACAATATCTATGTTTCAACTCTAGTCATCACTAAAAAATGTCATTAACTACCGAAGTATAATTTAAGGAAATATAGGTTTTTGTCCGATGTATTCATATACGTATATTTTTTTCTAAATAAAAAATATCTTAAAATTATATTATTCAAAGCAATATAAAATTGACACAAATTTATGATCATTTTATTTATTAAAAAAAATTTGTTGGTTATTGCAGTTGATTTTAAAATGATCTAATTAAGAAAATTAATGGCCGACAACAACTTTTAAATCAGTATTTCAGAAGTTATTCTCATTTTTATACCTAGGCGGAAGTAGAATGACTAGTGATAAAAATTGTTTACCCACTCCACACATACAGTTATAACATTAAATTGTTAATAACTTCTGAAATACTGGTTCAAAAGTTGTTATCGTTCAGTAATTTTTTTAATTAGACCATTTTCTATTTTATAAGCTAGTTAAATGTGTATGTTGGCATTTTAAAAAGTTGTTACCCTATAAGACATAAGGGATGAACATAAAAATATATTTTATAACATATAAATGGAAATATATATGAATATATGTATATGTAACTAACAAAAGCCAAAAGAAAAATTCACAAAAAAGTTATTATTTTATGAAAAATTGAGCGATTAACGTTAAAAGTATCACCTTGTGTATACAGGGTGTTCAGTAAGTCAGGAAACGGGTTTCTATTGTTCTCATTGTTACAAACAATGAGAACAATAGATACCTATTTCCTTACTTAAGGTCGATTCACACTATACGGAACACGTCAACGTCACGTCAAAATATTTAACTATGTATTTACAGATGTTGACGTTATGTAACGTGGCCGGTGTATGTGAACAATACGATTAAATACATAGTTAAATATATTAACGTGACGCTGTCGATCTGTGACGTGACGGTGACGTACCGTATAGTGTGAATCGACCTTTATTGAACACCCTATTATGTGACTCGATTATACACTAACAATAATTGTATCTGAATATTGATAAAAAATTTAATGGGCGTGGCTAGTTTTAATTAATTCACTTAAAACTCTTTATTTATTTTGTCATCAGATAATTAACTATTCTTTTATCGTTTTTACTACCTTTTAGTAATTATTACTGAAATTTTTATTCTATTTGGAGATGATTGATTTTGATATGTCTAATTGTCTAAAAATATTTTAAGTAAAAAATCAAACATTTTAAGTAAAA
This sequence comes from Daktulosphaira vitifoliae, assembly GCF_025091365.1. NCBI lineage: Eukaryota > Metazoa > Arthropoda > Insecta > Hemiptera > Phylloxeridae > Daktulosphaira > Daktulosphaira vitifoliae. The sequence continues at coordinate 43,500,881 of NW_026099572.1, read as the reverse complement.
TTACATTGATAATAAATTATAGAATCTAATCTATACATAAATTTACAGTTATTAAAACTAATATGCTACGCATTTTTATTATACGATTATAAATCCTGAGAAAATATCAAAATTAATTTATTTTTGTGCTTGTGTACCATTTAAGTTTTTTTTTCACTGTAAAAATAATTATTTATTGATGAAAGAAACTTTAATTGAAAATTTCTACTGTACTGAACTTTGTTTTTTTCTCATAATATTTATTTATTTAAAATTAATTTTAATTAATTAATTTAAAATATATATATATACATGTCATAATTCTGCATTGTTTGTTGTGAAGAAGAATAAATGTAATTTAGACTAGTTTTTTTAAAAGTTGTTTTGGACCATACAAATTATATTGGATCAATTATGCATATAAAACACATTTTAAGTAAAATTTTAAAAGTCTTAAGATATTACACTTAAACTATAAGAGTACAAAATTGAATGTCTTAAAGACATTATTAAAGAGTATTGTCTAAGACCCAGTGGCACGTTATCTGTTTACATTTATGGCCAAATTTGGTTTCATCAAGCTCACATTTCATACATGTATTTATTGACTAAAGAAATAGTTTTAATTTAAATACATAGGTATTAATTTCACACAAAATTAGAACAGGACATACCACCATTATTAGGTCAAGTCATAAAATTTTTTTCTACATACAAATCATATGTATTCATCTATAATTTATAATAAAATGATTATTGAAAATACTTATAAATAAAAAACATAGCGTTCTTTTTCAAATCAATATTAAACCAATAAGTCTTATGTATTCAAATATTGGAATAAATTTATCGATGAAATTTTATTGTACAATTTAATTACGGGGAGTCATTAGAGTCTGATCCCAAACTCTGGATTGGAAATAATGGGTACCATCCTTCAGTAACTTGGGTCAGCTTCAATGAATCTAATGTAACTTCAGCTCCACCTAAACCTTGATTGTGCTCAAACCCTTTCTGACGTTCCCAAAGCATAACTAAAAGAGATCTTCCTAATACGTCACATGCTGAATAACGAAGAGTTTGGTTGTATTCTGGATTACAATTATGACGAACAACTCGAGTTTTACGCTTCTGCAACCACCGATCGTTTTCTCGAAGATATGTTTTCACATATGTGTCTAATAAAAATATATTTCATAATTTAATAACATAATATAAAATAGCCTAAAAACAGACAATGTCGTATAAAATTTATTTTGTGTCATGATTCCCCATATAAAGTCAATCAAGAAGTAAATATTAATTTTTTAAAAACAAATTTTTATGTCAATATTATTCTTATAAATAATATTAAGGTAAATTCTTATTTGATACTTTTTTAGGTTCTGACGACAATATGACTTATTATTTTTTTTTAGATTTTAAATAGCAGTATATTAAATTTTGAAACTGAAGTTTGAATATATGTAAGATATTAGTCACATTCTTGTACAATAAATTCTAAGTGAAGTATTCAAAAAAAAGCACATGTACATGATGTCTATCAAATAATTTATTTTATGCTCACAATTTTTTTTCAAAATATTATTCCAGCCTATATAAAAATATAATTTCATAAAGAAAGAAATATTCATAATAGTAATTATAGTCAATAATTAAACAATATTAGTATAATTTATTTTTAGAGTATTATTTTATTTTGTTTAGTGTTTAAACGTAATACTAAATCATACTATACATAACAAATAATTAATGAATGGTCTAGATGTCTTTGTTATTGCATTATATATATAAGGCAATGTTAACTAAAATATCTTTATTAAATATTAAAAATATACTAACCAGGTGGTGAATCCTCAGCGCGAATACCTCGAGCACAAACTACGTCGACTTCTAGTTGACCTTTAGTCATTAATAAACCTAATTTCAATTCAATGTGAGAACCTAAAAAAATATTTTGAATGATGAGCAAGTTAAAAATTAATTAAATGTAACCTCATTACCTGAACTCATACCAAAGCCCCTTGGCATGATTTGGCCGGGTCCAAGTAGAATGGGTTCCCTGAAATATAAAGAATAATAAAAAAATTATTACTTCATTTGATTCTGATCAAATAAAGTAATTAATACCCGTTATATTCGTCTTCGTACTTATACATAATTTCGGACTTTTCTGGTACCGAATCTTTACGAGGTCGAATCGACATACTTCCTCCTACATAAGTGGATAATTAATTTTATTAAATCTTAAATACATTAATACAAATAAAATATTACTTCTCATTCCTCTTTTATCACTTATACTCATGCTTCGACCGAGTAATTCTCCTTTAACAGCTTTTAAATTCTTCAATATTTCATCTGGATCCTGGCGTGGTGTACACGAGCTTCTTCTGCGACTTTTACTTGCATAAGTTGTAACTAGCTCAGGATCTGCTAATAAATTTTATATGAAAGAATTCATTAGTTTTAAATTTAAATTTAAAATTATAATGATTAATAATTTCATACCTTTGTCTATATTTTGAGTAGATTGAAAGGAACTACGACGAGATCCTGGCAACGACCTAGAGAAGTCTTTGTTTAACTGATAAGGTTCGACGTCTAACTGTTCAGACTGACTAGAACCCCTTCGAGAGTTAGCCATGTAGGCATGATCCGGATGCAAAAACCCATCTAATTCACGTTCCTCTGAAATAAATAAATAAAATTAATTGTTTTAGAAAAAAATTGAGTAATTTATATTCTTTTATTTACCTGATACCGATCGAATTTCCCTTTTAAATCCTTTTCCAGTATCAGATATTGAACTCCTAGGAGACTTCGATGCTTTGCTATGGTTAGGAGATTCGAGTTCATACCATATCATTGCGTTATCCAAAAGTGCGCTTTGTAAATTCACCACAAATTCGCCTAAATTAAAATTACATACAAATAACGTCCTGAATCACAAAAAAAATTAATAATACTTAGATACTCACCTAGTATAACGTCTTCTTTTTCGGGCCTATAATCATAAAGTGTTACTTCCATTTGCTTTTCAATTAGTGTTTCAGAGCGAACGTTTGGCATTTCTAAGGTCGTGTTCCACATTGGATTGAGTGACGGTTCAGCAATATCGGTTTTAACAATATTTGTGTCAACGCTGTAAAAAAAAATAAACCTTAATTACAAAGACTAATAAATCCACCTATAAATTCCAACTAAAAAAAAAAAGTATTTTCTAAAGAAACAACTCTAAACAAACTTGATATAGTTTGAATGAGTTGTAAAATAAATGAAATTATTTTACAAAATTGATAATTAAAATAAAATGATTATTTTTTAATATTTTTTTATGCATTTTTCGAAAAATAAAAAAATATTACATAGTTTTTAATTTTTCTTTTTTTGGTAATTATATAATAAAAAATGTAAATAGAATAATAAAAAAAAAAATTTCATTATGGACAATAAAAAGCAATTTAGTTATGTTCAGATTTTGTCAAATTGTTTACCATCTGTTCTTCAATTTTCAAGTCAATCATAAACTTTGAGTATTTTATGTTAAACACAGCTTTAAGTATAAATTTGTGTAAAATACTATAAACGTAATTTTTAAAGAACTTTTAGAATAAAATTTTATATTTTCATTACTTTAGCAAATTATATTTAGTACTAACTTTAGATTATGTTCAGGTAATTACATTTTTGGCTATAAAAATGTTTACTATGTATTAAACATTTTAAGTCAATCTGTAAAATATAACATACTGCAAGGAATTTCAGTAATTTTTAGTATGTAAAGAAATATACAATTGCATTCGAACAGTATTCCAACTTTACTTGAACTTATTACACTTTTACATTATTACATTTTTTTTTTTACAAATTTTCCTAAATTTGGAAAAATCTTACATTTAGTTGATACTGAATAATTTTTTTTTTTAGAACCGATTTACAAAATTATTTAAAAATTCGATTGAAAAAATGCTATAATTTATTTCTATCAGATCATCTGAGACAAAAGAAAAAAAAGGAAAAAAGTTGCACACTTACTGTTTGTTAAAAAAGATCTATAATGTATCAACATTTTACTAATTTCATTTTATAAAATATCTAACTTTTTTAAATTAGGAAAAATATTCATATTTATTGTAATGTAATATGTTCCAAGCTACAATATAGGGTTAATTTATAAATTATTTTTGTTAGTGCACTTACGTAAATGGTAGTAGTTTTATTTGTACATATGCTTCTGGCAGGGATCCATAATCGGCATCATTTCTCATTTGTAATCCGTTTGCTGCCAATACAGATATTGATAACTCATTCTTTCCATCTCTGTACCAGACTTGCATCTGAATACCACCGATGATATTTCTTTCACGAATGGGTTCTTCCAATGATGATTGCGTAGCTCCAGATGTCTATAAAATTTTACAACAAATATTGTCACCTATTGATAATATTTAATGCTACGTCTCATGCGATAAACAACACAACGAGGACCTAATCTTTTAATGCATTATATGTATAAGACATGATTAGACAAAGGAGGTATTAATACTTAGTGACAAGGAAAAAACTAAATTGTTTTTAAAGAGTATCATTTCTAAATTACATATTGAGAAATAAAAATGTAATTTTTTAATTTATATAAATTTACACGTAAGTAATTTATTTAATGAAGTTAAAAAAGCTTTCAATTTAATATTTTTACAAGTATTTTATGAGTGAAAATATCAAAATGAATAGTTATGAATGTTATTTTAAATACAATGTTTAATCGGAGTCAATTACAATCTAATGAACTGATACACAAAAATTGACAAAAAAAAAAAACAAATAAATATTATGAAAAAAAATCATAAATGGAAGCGAACATGCCAAAAAATGTTAGCAAAGCAAAGTTCGAACACAATATTAGTAATTTATAATTTGTTCAGCGTTGATGTTTTTAATCATAATATACGACGTTTAACATCAACGATACATGTTAATATATATTGTGGTATCAAAGGCTGTCGATGGTTTAATGTGAACATTTAGAATGTTATAAATTATACATGATTTAAATGTGTAGTAAAAAACAATTAATGATAAAATGACATAAATTATATATTCCTTCGACGAAATCGAAAGATGATGGATAAAGTACAATAAACTATACAAATCATGTTCATGTTTCTTAATACAATTAAATGTAAAGCCTAATATAATTATTAGGTAAAATAATATTATCGATAACCTACTCTAAAGGCGTAACGTAATATGAAACAATCACAAGGGAAGTGTAATGCCTATGTATTTAAGTTGTATAAATAAGCTGCAAGATGATGAAAAAATGTAACATACAATATATTAAGAATGAAAAATTCATTACATGTCAAGCACACGATATGAAGCTGTAAATAGTAAAAATGATGGTTGCAAACGAAGTTTAGCAAAACCATGACTATAGTCAGTTATTTAAAAGGCGCATTGCCGCATATTTAGGATTGTCAGATAAGAAAAATGATAATATTTTATATGAAAAATGGCCGAAACCGATGAATTGAGATCACTGAATAAATCAAATCGTGCTGAGCTGATTATTTAAGCATATTTTATACACTGAATTTATATTTAATAATCTTATATAAATACTTTGTCTTGTGGCCATTTTTAAATAAACAAATTTCCTGCTAAAAACAAACTCAAAATTTTTTTATAATAATTATAATTTTCCCTTAGTCATAATAAGGTTGCGTTAAGTCAACAGTTGGTGAAAATTCCGTTAAATCGTAAAGGCAAGGCCGACCCCAAATAATAGGCATAAAAGCTATAGCGATGATGATGATATTGTAACAATCGTAAATATCACAATTCTTTATAAAAATACCTTCAAAGAATTTATATATTTCAGAACATAGAAAAATATTATTTTATGACTAAGCACTTACAATAAGGAAATATATTAATTAATAAATTAATACTCCACTTATTGTTAAAAAATTAAACGATGGCGATTTTTTTTTTAGGTATATATCTCATAATCAAATGAAATAACTGAAAAATAATGGTTTGGTTTCTTAAACGGGATTTTTTTTTAAATAAAATAATTAAAAAGAATTTAACTAAAAAGAACAAGTACAACAAAACGCCTTTTTATTAGTAGAACTTTTAACCATTTAAGATCTTAGTCATAATTTGCTTAAATGCGTGACAAGCAAGGTGTGAATATTATAATTAGTATTGAGTGATATAAATATATCATAAATGATATCATATATTGAAATAGATATATTAACTTACATGTCGATTTTAGAAGTGCTTGGAGTATCCATTACTTTTGAAATTCATATTATACGTGTAATATAAATGTATACATTTTAGAAATAATATAAAAATTTACACTATATTCATTCCTATTCAATAGTTAAATTAAATCAATGTATTATAAAATGGGATTAAAAACATAAGTTTATTTTGTAGTAAAAACTCAGCTGCCGAATTCCTTTGTATATAAATATATTTATAGTGATATTCAAAAGTTCATTGTCGGTAGACTTGGTAAAAATGCATTTAATTATTTATCTAATTATCTTAATTTAATTATCTAATTTATTTTTTCCAGTTAATTTTCATGAACCATATCACTAATAATGTAATATATATTAAATAAAAATAACAACTTTTGAAATAATATTTATGTTTATTTTTATTAGGCCCCTATTTTATAGGTACTTTCATTAATAACAAGAATTATCAACTAAAGCAAATAAATAATGAATAAATTGTTTGTCTTCTAAATACAATTTATACTTAATAAACAGTTAATACCTACACTGACAGTGTAAATATACTAAAAATTAATAAATAGTGTCATGAAATTGTACTGTTAATATGATCTAAGTATAATATATTTGTTAATAAAAATTAAAAAGTGGCTTAACATCATACTTATTTTAAAAATAATCAGTTTTTTTTTATAATTACAAATTATTTTCTATATTTTTAATTTTATGATACATGCTTTGTTTATAATAGAATATTCGATCAAAATCATTTCAAAATTATCAGTTAAGTATTTCACAGTTTTTGTAATAAAAGTTACATGTTACGATATAGATATTTCGTTGTTAATAATTAGAATTACAGAAATTAACTTCAAATTATGACTATTAATTTAACTCTTGAAATAAAATTTGGTTAACCTTTTGAATAGACTGAGATAGAATATTCTCTTACATAATTGATCGCCAACTTAACTAGTATTATTTGTAGATCTTAATTACAACATACGTTTAGAACAATAACGTTTAAACTATTTAAGAGAATACAATTTTTACCCTTGCATTAGAACATAATACATTTAGAAATTGCTAGATCATCTGTACTTTTCCATTAGCACTTAATATACACTAAGTAATATGTAGAATCTTATTAGGTTTGAACTAATTATATAATGAAAATATACCTATACCAACTTCATGTCTGTATTTATGGTATTACATTCATTTAAATTTATTATTATATCAAATAGTTTATGAAACTATTAATTTGAAAATCAGTCTTAGATAGTAGTAAAATTTTTAGTAGTAATTAATAAGTAAACGATATAAGTCCATAATTTATATAAAGCTACAGAACATTAGATCAATAATAATAAAGAAAAAGGTATGCAATATATATTTGTTTCGTAAACACAGCCTTTGAGAAATTATCTATTTAAAAAAGGTGATATAAACACTATAATTACATTAAATTAAACTTATAATTGGCCTATGTACATAAAAAAAATATACCGGCAAAATAATAAAATAAAAATCCAAAATGCACTCGCTATCTACTAAATCAACATACAGGTAAAACAGCATTATCCTTCAGAAATATGAACAAGTTGTTTTAATATATAAAGTCATTTTATTAATTTATAAAATTTACACTCGATAAGTATTTGCAATGCAGTGATTACGTTTTAAAAAAACTTCAATTTTCATTTTATTAAAAGAATAATTTTATGATAAAAAATTAACTAGTAAAGTAAGTAAGGAAACAGGTAAATTTTTACAATCAATGAGAAAAATAGAAACCGTTTTCTTACTTACTAAGCACCCTATATGTACATATGATGTAACTACAAAATGAAATGATCTGAGTAGCCTTTCATTATTTAATTTAATAGTATAAAAATAAATTTAATATCGATTAAGTCTCAAAAGTAGAATACCGTGGAAGATATTTCTGAAGGATTGTAACTACTACTGTACATACATCGTTAATGTATAAATATTATACCGGAGTCTTGGGAAGTTTTCTTCTAGTGGGCGATGCCGGTGAATCAGAACCATCTGAAACGCCGATAGTTAAATATTTTACTAAGAAAAATAACTCAATTAAATATTATCATAATTAAATTGACTTTTATATTTAGGTCATTATTATATATGTCACTGAATCATTATATTCAATCAAATAAAATATTATTCCTACTTTAAATGACTCCAAAACATACATTTATAAAACAACAATTTTTATGTTATGTTAACTTTAATGGATGTTACGAAGAGTTAAAAAAAGAATTTTTTCTTAGTACTCAGACACACCACCATTAAAATCGTACAACCGATTTTTTAAATGTTATACGAAAACTTAAAAGCGTTCATGTTAAAATTAGATAATTATTATGAAAATAAAAAAATATATCTAACCTAATTGTAAGCCCATTGCTTCACCAGAATTTTTCCTCGACGTCATTGGACCAGGTTCATCCAGCAAATCGCATATTCTTCTGAAATAAAATTTAACTCACAAGTTCGCTTACCAACTCATTTTTAATGTTATTTTATAGTATATTCTACTATAATTATATATTTTTTTTACTCGAACTATTAATCAGTTGAAATTGTAAGCACTAAATTCAATCAATTAAGTTCAAACAAAAAAAGAAATCTAAGGTAAAATTTAATATAGAATTTATTTTCAAACTCTCTATTTAATTTATTTCAATTTTTAAATGGAATAGTATAGTGTCATATTTATTTTAGACAATGGTATTTCATTAACCAGTCGACAATAATAAACATATCTGTAAGACAATTATTGACCCCCAAGGCACAATGACTTACAGGCCTCAAGCTTTCAATAGCTAGATCGACCCTTAAAAAGCATAAAGGCCTTTCGTAGTTTACGTGTACCAAAAAAATTGAAATTACACCACTGCTCATATTTTATTTAGCGAAACACGGCAAAATGACGCGTACGAAAAAATAATTCTGTAAGCTGTTTATATTCATACAGTATTACTGCCTGCATTTTTTTCATTGTTAAACCCTTGCAAATAATTTTTTTAGCTTACTGATTTTTAGCTGAAGTATTTTTTTCATAAAAAACATTAAAAAGAAATGTGCGTTATTATCAAGTTTATGTGTTGTATATGTTTTTTTTTTCAAATAATTTACATTTTATTATTACAAAAATCTGAAATAATTTTTATGATATTTAGTGTGCAAAATATAAGGGAACAGGTTAAATGTTACAAACAATGAAAACAATAGAAACCCGTTTCTTTACTTATTGAAAATCCTATATAAAAATTCACGTTTAACAAGTGCGTTTTATACCCCAAATAATTTTTTTGAAGAAAACTTACTTTTATTAACTTAACAATATATTAAACTTACTAAACATATATTTTAATTAAAAATAAATAATATTATTGCGTGTAATAAACATTGCATACAAACCTAAATAAATATCTTAAACTTTCAATAACATTTTTTTGACTTAGATATTTTGAAAAAATTAACATTTTACTACATCACTTAAATATATTTTTAAATATTTTTTTGACAATTAAATAATAATTTTATTATTCAGTTTTGTACGCATCATAAAATTATCTTATTGGTATAAAAGAATTAACTTACAATTCGTATCCTTGTTCAACTAAAAGCTCAACGACATCGCCGGAGCGATCAATGATACCACAAACTTCTTCAAAACTTCGGTTCGCCAAAGATATACCAGCCCATTCAAGCACCTATTGAAAAAATGCAACTGTTTAAAACACAGATTTAGAGGTATATACACTAAAAAATAAAAACGTTTTTTACCTTGTCTCCTTGTTGAAGCCCAGATTTTTCCGCAGGACCTCCGGGAACAGTCCACACGATCGATGCGAACATTTGTCCATCTGGCCCAATTTTGCCGCCTACTACTCTCATTCCAAATCCCCGAGCTAAAGTAAAAAATAAGGGAGATAATAAGAAAAATATCTCGAATTTCGACCATTATATACGATTATCACTATTATATAAAAAGGAAAAAAGTAACGTTTAAGGTCGAGAAACTATATATTTTAAAGGTTCTGACATAAATCTGTCTCTACCTCGACTAATTGGGTGCGTACTGCAACTATGTTAGTGAAACAACTTTTTATTGTATCACTTTACATCATCAGTTAATTCACTTAAAAAATAATTATATCTGAAATTTTATTATAAAATTTAACTTCAATATTATAGTAGAATCAGATTATTTAATTGTAGTTAATTACTTATAAGATTTTGACTAGGAGCTGTTTTGAAAATAAGTACATTGTTCAATGCCCCCCCCCTAATAACTAATGTTATAGATTATAGAAACAATATTTGAATATAAAAGATCGCTTACTAAATAAATTGTTTAAAATTGTTAATAACCTTTTTAGTCAGCAAAAATATTTTTATCATCTCACATTTTTTTTTCTTTTTTTGACCCTAATTAAGTACAAGCTCAAAACTAAAATTACTAGTTGGAACCTTAACATTTATTGTATGATATATTAAAATGTGTGAAGGTAATATAAAACCATTTGAAAATTTATTTAAGAGATATTTCAGTAGTTTTGTTATAGTGTTATTTCTCTATAAAATAATTTGGAAATATAAATAATATTCATATATCTAAATAATTTAAGTTCTATTGTATCTTAATTACCCAGAGTTATAGATCGGTTTATCATAGACCACTCGTTACTCGCAAAATAAATACAATATAGAAAAAAAAATCCAATTCATTTATTTACATATATTATATGATTTATCAGGTAATAATTACAATTTACAATTATCCCTTATAATTTAAATAAGTGTCAACATTATTGTTTTTAACGGCGACATACATATTTAACCAGCTTATAAAATAGGAAATAATCTAATTAAGAAAAAGATTGGTCAACAACTTATGAAATAGCTTTTCTAAAGGTCATTATCAATTTGAATTAATAACTGGAGGTGAGTAATGGATGCTGCTAATTTTATCACCAGTTGTCTTCCATCCGTATTCTTTGTCACGCTTATGTATAAAAATAAGAATAATTTCCAAAGTACTGGTTCAAAAGTTGTTATCAACCTGTAATTTTCTTAATTATCTATTTTATTAGCTAGTTAAATATGTATGTTGCCATGTAAAAAAATTAATTTGATACCACTTTAAGATACCTCAATAAGTCATAATGAATGATTCTAAAAAGTAATTATTAGCTGATAAATCAAGAAATATAAGTAATTAAAAAAAATCAAATTTTTTTTAAATATTGTATTTATTTTGAGTGTAATCAAGTGATTTATGATAAACCTATCACTCTATATATGAAATTTGTTTTTAATAAAAGTTTTAAGAATCCATTTAGCAATAAGAACATTATAATAAATTTTTAAGTGATTAAAGTTTTTAATTTATTATTCTGTTATTCAACAAGTTAGCAATAATGTCTAAACGACCAAACTCGCACATATATTACGCATAATACAGTATGCATAATACTCCAATTAAATTTTTGAAAAATACCGTATAGCTGTTTTTAATGATATGAATATAGGTCAATGTAAAGTAAAGCACATGGAAATTGCCGAGACATTAATACGTATATAATATAGCGCATAATACAAATTCCTGTTACGTCGGAAAAATAAAAGCACAAACAACCACACACATAACAAACACATATACACATGCGCACGCAAATGCATTGATCAAATTAAAAACCATTGCAATATAGTATGCACGAATGGGGTTTTTTTTTTTAATAATTATTGTATAGCATATAATAGTAACGTGTCGGAATATTGTTTTTGTGTAATATGTGGCTTGTAAAATGACATTTTAAACATAAAACAGCATGTTGAAGGTTATTTAATCTGAATTTGCGCTTTCCGACCTTTTATTGTGGGTGCGTGGCTTAAATAGTTGTACAATATCATACGGAAACCGCAAGTTAATCCGAATTTATTTGGGTGGAACAAATTTTGAAAGTGGTATCTAAGCCCGGGATTACTGAAAAAAAGATAAGTTAACTACCGCTGGAAATGTTTCGTGTATTATTTTATTAAATGTAGCAGTTTTTAAGTACTTTTATGTGATCAAGGGGTATTGATTATTTTTTTACTGGACACGCGAATGTAAATCGTAAATTGTCCTACAAAAGGGACGCACTTTCTGTGTTTGAAAATTGTTTACTTTACCACCATGTGATTCTTTACTGAATTCATACACACCCCGTCGTATAATCGTGTGTCCCAAGGGCAATACAATACCATAAATTCAATTATCGGGTAAAGTTTAAAACGAGATTGCTGGGGAAGACCCATCCCCTGTGGTTATTTCAAAAGGTGTAGGATGTTTAAAATTTTATATTTCTATACATTTATACCCCACAACCACATTATCAGCGAGTTGAAACGTAATCATTGGTAAACACGGTTATCCTACCGATTCAAGTATATTTTTAATTACCCGGAACCAACAATAACAATAAACAAACACGTACACTTTTCTTCGAATTTTCCTAAAAGTCAGAATTCTCAAACCTTCATAATGAGAGATAATATTTTCATTTATAACACATTTAAAGCTATGTTTCATTTTACTCGTTATTAATTTACATGTTGAAAAATAGCTTACTTCGGTGAGCTTTATCGGTCATATCACGTTTCAATATCACTTTTCGCTTGGAACCGGAACGAACACCTAAATTATTATTCCAAGTTAATTAAAATATATGTGAACATATAATGCAAATTATAAGCTTAGCCTCTACATTAACTATAATTTCAAGTAATTTTCACAATGTTTAGATCCATCAATAAGGTCATTAATACAGTATTGTTAATTGTGAAGACAACGGTTTTGATTATGCTTACCCATTACGTTGGGATCAAAATCGACGTCGTGTATTACTATTTTTATGTCCTCGCCTGCTACAGATGTTTGTCTACGAATTGTGTCATTTTGTTCTTGTTCTTGTATAGTTGCTGTAGGTGGCTGGGGTTGCTGTGGTTGTTGTTGTAACCCATCTGTATTACATCGGCCGGAAAATGAATTACGACCTCCATTTCTAGAGTCTGCAGCTGACCGCAAACCACTAATATCCGGCCTGCAAAAGAGAAAAACTTTATGTTTAAAACTACCAAAAAACATTTTTTTATAAAATTATTAGCTAAGTAATATTTTTGTATTTACAATTGAGAGCCACGCCTTCGGGGTCTCCAATCTTCATCACATATATTTTGAGAAGGATCTAAAAATTAAATATTTAATAAATTATTACAATACTCTATTTAGTTAAAGAAATCATTTATGCGCAAGTAAATATATAATGAAAAATTAAAAAAAATCATTCCAAGAACTTAGTATAATAATGATAAGAAACTCCATTCCTCTTTCTTATCGATTAAAACTTTATGAAAAATAATAAGTTTATTCGTTAGAATAAACAAAATAGTGCATGAAAAGTTGTGGTACTGGTTGTCGTTTTACAAAAAAAAATGTTTTCTAAATAGAAGTATATTTTTTTTTTATAAGAATAAACAATTTTTTTCAACTCCTAGGTAGATAAAAAACATGAATAAATTACAATATTTTATTAAAATACAGATAATAAATAAAGAAATATAAATATTGAAGATATAAGATCAGCTGAATAAATGGAACTGCTTATAATATTACATAATATAATCTTGGATCAATAGGATTACGAAACCAATGTGAGCTGCAGTGTGAAATGTACCATGAGATGTCTAGTGAAGCTTAAAATTAAACATCGTCGTCTAAGGTACATAAGTACTTATAGAAAAATGATTTTTTGAATTAGAAAAAAACAAGCGCACGATTTTTATTGAAACTATGAGCGAACATGCCTACGAAATTATAATAATGAAGACATTTTTCAAAGTCTCATAAAATAAAAAAATAATATTATATTTATATTGAAAGATATGTCATTTCACAAATATTTAATGAATTTATTCACTTTTAAAATAATTATAAAATAAATAACTTTAATGTTACTTATAACAGATATGATTTTTCGTATAATCGAGTTAATCAATCATTGGACAAACTAGATACCATGGGGGTAATAATCTCTTTTTTTTCCATCACATTATTTCAAAATATGTTAAATTAGTTTTTATATCAATATTTTTAGTTATTTTTAAAGAATTATCTCCAAAAGTATCTACAATTTTTATAGGAGAGAAAAAATAAACACGATATCATATTTTATATTATATAATCTCTTATAAAACTGTAATAGACACTATCATTTTTTCAAAATTGATTGATTTGACTAAAAGCTGTTTTACAGACATTTTAAATATAGCACATCTATATACTATAGAGTAAATGTAAATTACTCTAAAGAAATTTACACTTCTACAAAACCAAAGAAATCAGTTTACTTCTAAAGTATTTAGTTTGTTCTTATAATAAAATAAAATCTGCAGATATTGAATTGTAACATTATTACACTATAAAATTGTGTAATATTTTTACAGGAAGTAAACAGTGACTATAAATTTTGTACCTCTCAATATCTTAGTATTTCGGGTCTTCACTATTTATTTATTTCCCTAGTGAATTTTTAAACTTCGTCTCAAAATTATTATAATGAGAATGTCTACAATTGAAATGAAAATTACAATCTGCATTTTAATGTTGTTCCTTTATTACATAAATTAAATAATCAAGATATAGGGCATGATACACGCTGTAAATTGTCTGCCTGTTATCTTTCAAATAAAAAATTATCAAAAATCAATTGGACTACTCTACTTTTATTTATTAAATGTTTCGTTGTATAATCACGAATTAATCAATATTAATCTTGATTGTTTTAAAACACTTCAAAATATTATCAATCATAACATTGGTATAGTCCGCAAGGAAAACATATTAATATGTGATGTATTTTCTATTTTTCACTGAGTATATGCATAATGTTAACAAAAAGTAGTATTACTAAGATAGTCACGTGCACTCAAAATAAATGTTTTAAAATGCTTACTTTATGAAGGACAAACTTCAAACAACGCAATATTTTTGTTGTGTATGATAGGTATGAACATTATTATCATAAAATAACACTATACCTACTATTGAAAATCCTTACAAGATGGAATAATTAGCTTCGGCTAAAAGGGTCTGACATATTTAAACACAGAAAAGTTATGATGTTTATTATCCAACTAAATTTGCATAAGTCCAATAATAATGGAGAATTCGCCTCTCTCTTCCAAACACTAGCACATACATTCTAATGTATTTATACCATAAATAGTTAAGACTAGAGTAACAGTTCAGCATTTTTTCTTTTTGTATGATAGTGTTATGAAATTTTCGATAATATAAAACTGAGAGAATTTTTATTGAAGAACTTTAAATTTACTATTTTCTTTATTTAATCATCTCTTAATTTAATTTTAAGTAATTGTGAATATATTAAAAACATATGTCATTAGACATTTCTCAGCCTTGTTTTGCCAAGATATAATATGTTAATAACTTAAAATAGTTATTCCACATATCTCAACAACCTATTGTTCTCTATAATTTTTTATGGTATTAACCACCGAAATACTGATACAAATTTGGATCTGGCATTTTCTAAATTTAATCATCTTTGATTTTATAAGCTAGTTAAATATGTTTGTTGTCATTCAATCAAACAAGTGCTTGAAACTAAAAATGACAAAAACATATTTCTGACATTACTTTTATTTAAAAGTAATCGAGATGGTTGCATGGACAAATCCAACTGTAGTATAAAAGCTAAATAAAAACATATAATTACGTAGTTTTTTTTTTCTTTTAGTTTTCAAGTTTAATATTAATATTTGTTTATCTTTTATAAAATAGAAAATACAACTAAAAATGTTACTTAACGATATTTATTATTTCATAAAAACCAACACAAAGAATAAGAAAATATAACTTATTAATTTTATTATATAGTTTTTATACTACATGTAATTCGTCTATCCTAATTGACTCAATCACTTACAAAATAAAAGTAATATCCTTATTTAGAATTTATTTTCTATTAAGTACCATTAAATTAAAAATTATTATGATAAAGCTAGATTAAAAAATAAATGATTGCAATCTCTCTCTCTAAAAATAGAGGTGTTAAATCTTATTAGGTAACTTTTTTGGATATAACTCAATATACCATAAATAGTCAAAAATAAATTATTTTTGCATGTTTTATTAATTTTAACTACATAATTTATTGCATATTTCAAGGATTTTTATATGATTAAATGTTTATAATTTTAAACAATTCAGATGCACATTAGCCGGACTCTAATTATGACTAACAACAAACATTATTATCAATAAACCATTTTAAAATTACCATACAAACGATTATATGTATATATTCTATTAAATTTATACTTTTAATAGAAATTTCTGAACTTATAACACTATTGTATGACACATTTTTTTGTCAAACCCTAGTCGGCTGATCTTTCCATAATCAACAACATTATATTATTTGATAAATATGATTCTATATTTAGTGTAATTAAAAAATACAATTTTACACGTATATGTTTTACTTAGAATATAATTTTACTTGAATTTCAAAATTATTCGTATTATTAAATTTATGTTATACCTTTTAGTGACTGTAAATTATTTCCACTATCATCATCCGGTTGAGTACGAAAACTCGATCTACGATTTGCTGGCGATGAAGCTTGATCCAAACGATTTTGGTAAACATCATAAGCAGACGCTCTTCTTGGCAATTGAGCTGTAAGGATACACGAATAATAAAAATACAAGCCGATCATTAATAGGTTAAAAAGTTAAAAGTTTAAGATAAGTTAGGTACTCGTTTCTCTTTTGGCGAGTTTAACTTTTAATTAAACTAGTTAATTTTTAAACCTGAATATCGTATTGAATTTAAGTATACTACAATAACGTAAAAATAATGTTAATTTACTATTAGTTACTTTTAATTTAACTTAATATACTATTTTCAAAATTAACTTAACTTTAACGAGTTAAACAAATGTGTAAACTTATCCAGCTTTGTCTAAATCAGAATATCTACTATACCATTAAAAATAATAATGTAATAAAATCGTATCAAATTTATAATTTTAACCTCTTACAAATAAATTTTGTTAAGCTAATTTTTTCNAATCGTATCAAATTTATAATTTTAACCTCTTACAAATAAATTTTGTTAAGCTAATAACACAATTTTTATCAATGAATCATCAAATATATCAAAAGCGTTACTAAACGCGTTCCAAATTTATAAATATTTCCTTAACACTTGGTGTTAGATATATCTAAGAAGTTATAATATGTAATAAAAAAAAGTTTATCTGAAAATTACTTTTTGTTTTTACTAATAAAACAAGAACTTTATTGCTACGTGTGTTCGAAATTCAAAATAAATTATTAGAATTCGAACAGTTCAACATCTATCTTGATTTAAAATCTGCAGGTTTATACATTTCTAATAAATTTACATAAATTTTAGATTTTTAATAAGGATTTAATTTTTTTTTTCTTTCATTAATTTAGAATTAAACAAGATTGATCAATGATTAAAATCTTAGGTTATTATTTGTATTCATACCATCATTTATTTACTGTATACGAATTTTATCATACCATTATATTTTATCAATCGAGAAGTTCATAAAAATATGAACGTGAATGTTTTCATTTAATAAAAAAATTCATTTTTCGATAGCCATGATATTATATTTTTAATAAAATATTATGAAATACATATAAATTTAATTGAACTTTGTTCAATATTAATTGAGGTATCATATATTTTAAATTTAAACGTCTCGATAATTAGATTGAAAAATATTTCGTTAAATACTGAAAAAATTAGCTTATTTATTATCATGAAAAAATAAATTACCTTGTCCATCTGCTGTCAAATTTGACACAGCACCCTGTATACCTTGCCCAGTTCCTGTTTTTATATCATCATCGTAACTGTGCTGCTTTTGCACCCTAGACTTTCTTCTAACCCTCTGAACTGCACCACGAGCACCCCGCCTCCATCGATTTTCTGCATCTTCAGGGTCATCGATGGATTCGTCTAAGAGCAATAAAATTAATTTTATTAATTTTTTATTCAAAAAAACTTGCTTAAAAATAATTCTGGAGTATCTAGATATTCATGTTAAAATTTTATGTTTATGTAAATTTAAATTATATTAATTCAAGACTGCACGTGGGAATAATATTAAAAAGTAAAATTTAA
Organism: Daktulosphaira vitifoliae; assembly: GCF_025091365.1. Taxonomy (NCBI): domain Eukaryota; kingdom Metazoa; phylum Arthropoda; class Insecta; order Hemiptera; family Phylloxeridae; genus Daktulosphaira; species Daktulosphaira vitifoliae. The sequence continues at coordinate 43,482,373 of NW_026099572.1, read as the reverse complement.
TTGTTTACCAGTTGGTATAGATATTTTTGACTCTCTGCGAGATTCGTTGAATCGAAAAACAGATGGTTGAGACTGATTCGTATTTTGACCAACAACTGCACCAGCAGATCCACGTTTTTGCCTCAAACCAGTATCTCTACTCCATAATTTATCGTCTGTAATTCTACTTCTATCTCCAACTTTAAGTGCAGCCGCAGCCTAAAAAATTAAACATAAATGTCATATGTATTTAATATCTGCTAAAAACTTTAATTTCATTGAGTAACTATTAAATAATACTATTAAAGCTATATACTAAAATTATTTCAATATTTAAACTTAAAATAAAAAAATTATATCAATTAATAGTTACTAACTTATGTTTTACCTATTTACTAAATGAAGTTTGAGACTTGGCATTACAACTAAAGTAGATAAAATTATAAAAACAATATTAGGATTGAGTCTCTGGTAAAAATGAAATTTAATCAACAAGAACTAATATAGAATAAACATTGCACAAAAATACACGTATGGATTCTATTCAACAATGTTAAAATATTATTTTTTAATTAATAATAGTTTATTATTCATGAAATATTTAAAACAATAAAAAAATTTAAGGGTATTATGTTGAATTTTTATAAAGATTGCTGTTGTAAAAAAATTTCATAAAAATTTAACTGAAAAAAGAGTATTTAGCTCAAAATTATTTTTTAATTTATTTTAAATAATCTGATCTAAGGAATAGAATATTGAAGACAAACTAAAAGCAAATAAATATATATACAAAAAAAAAAAAAGTAAAATAAAATAAGTTTTATCAAATATTACATTAATTGATAAAAATATTATAATATCGACTAGTAAAAAAAAAAATTTAATTAACGCTTTCACTACTTTAGAAGAGAAAATAAATAAAGCTTACATTATTAGCTACTGTTCAATATATCTAGTTTTATAAAATAAATCTGTTTATTTTTCTATTTATTATTATTTTTAAATACTGGAAGATTAAAAAAAATGTGTTTTTTTTTATTTACTAAGCATAAAGTATTAAATTATGTTCGTTCTCTACAGTCAAATATTAGTAATGACATTTTCATAGTAGCGTGTTAAGTTCAGTAAGTAGAAGGATGTAAAATTGATTATTTTTTTTCAATTACTTTTATTTCTCAAACATTTTTTGCTGATGATGTTAATATTGTTCCCGAGATGCGTATGAACGATTTTTTAGTATTTTTTGTGACCTTTTGAATAAAATATTTTTTAGGTTTAAATTAATGTTTTAAATGTATTTGTTATTTTAACTGTATTTTATTCGAACATAAAAAAATCGTTAAAACAAAAAGGACATTATTACGGTAATTTAAATAATGATAAACGCATTACCTTTTCCATATCTTTTAGCGTTGCTGGTGAAACGTCCGAGTGTCGCCTAAGTTCTGGTGACCGTGGTGGTGCTAACCCCGAGCCCAGTGATCCATTACCGGATCCACTACCTCCAGAGTTCCTTCCGATTTTAACATCCGAATGCCGCCGTTGTAGAGTATCTACTATAGGCACGTCTAATAAACTATCTGTAGAATTTTGTGCTAATACTGGTTGTAGTATGGAAGTGTTATGTTGTTTTCTTCGGCAAATGCTACAGCACCACGTGTTCTGAAATACAGCAGATTAAATATATTTAATATAAATACTTAAATAAAATTATTATACAAATAATACGAAATTTAACGTGGTTCTTTTAGAGCACAATAAGTGATGATATTTATTTGAAATTGAATAATTACTATAAATAGTACATAATAATTAATAAATAATCGGGTCTCTTTGTAAACACCAAAAATTTATTTATTTAAATTATAATTTACAGTCAAAACCGCTTTTTATTTGTCCACTTATGAATAACTCTCTAGAAAAACACCTCTATTATTTAATTGCAATATTTACTTATATAAACGCAAGTAGAAGTAATTTTTTTTTTTTATTTATCCAATATGTACATATAATTGTACATATTATACAATATGTATATTTTGTACAATTATAATGTATAAAGTATATTTCTTTTTAAGTTTTTAAATATTTAAGGGTAAGACTGGCCCAGTAACTGTAGGTTTCATTCCAGGATTAATAGTTAGGAAACCTCATCTTTTTAGAAGTCAGTTATAATCCTTTACAGAATATAAAATATAAATTCGTATTTTTTGAATTTCTATTACACATTTTAATATTACACATTTTTAGATTAAATTCTTAATTTTATTTAAAAATAAATATGAATGAAATTTATAATTAAAGTAACATTTAGAGTAAAAGACATAATTTTCATAATTAAATTTTAATATATTAATAAAATAAGCAAATCCGAAAATTGATTAATTGAATTAATGAGTTTTACAGCTATTTAAATAATCGGGGATTTTCTCAATTCGATTAGTATAATTGAATAAGAAATACTTTTTTATAAAATCAATGTCAATAAATTATATTAAACTATTTAAAAAATTTATATTTGATGAAATTATATTTTCATTCATTTTTTAAGTCCGTTATTTTCTTACCATATAAAATATACAAAAACTAAATAAAAAAAGTAGATTATCTAACTTTTATGAATTCATTTAGAAATTTCCCCTTTGAACTAGTGTTTTAATTTAAGTATTTAGGTTATTTTTCAGTATTCTATATACAGTTTATTACGATAAATCTTTTTTAAGAAAACTTTTCTTTAAAAAAATTATTCAACCATGAAATTTGGAATTCTATTCACATCTGTAGGCAAATTGCCTATTCAAAATGCCGCGTTAAGAAAAAACATTGAAAATATTATTAAATTTATATAGTCTTCATTCTTATCATCAATATTGAAAATATAATCTAAATAAGAAATTACGAATGACAAGGCAAATTTCACAATATTTACAGAGATAAAACCCAATAAACTATTTAGCTTTATAATTTTCGAATTATTACTAGTAAACAACTATTTTACAATTTTAAATTAAAAACAACTCACTAGTACGTATACTCTTAAATAATTGGGAAAATTATATTTTAAATAAAATATTTAAATATGAAAATCAATCAAATAGTAAAAAAAAAAATGCCTTTTAGGCAATATTTTTGTATAAATATTTAAATTTATACGAGCTAAAAAAACTACTTTCGTATAATTTAAAAACAAATGTTCTAGTTTGAATAAAAGAGTACTTATTATTATAATTTTTTTACTAACTAGTTGAAGAATGAAGAAGTAGAAGAAGACCAAAAAAAAAAAATACTGGAGGTATGTTATTGAATGCGATATGAGAACTGTTGCATGATGTGCTCGTAGATGATTTGGAAGATCGTGTTAAGTGAGAGTTTAAGAAAAGGGTGACCGACCCCAAGTAGTTAGGATAAAGGCGAGGAAAAAGAAGAAGAAGATTGTTGTACTAACTAGTGTTGACAACCAATTTAAAATTTTGTACACTTATCATTAACGAGTACAAGAAAAATGATAGACAACAGTACAAGTGTAGCAAGAGAACATCTTTAAATGAAAGCAAAATAAGATAAATGACTAACAGAGTACTGTGCGTTAACATAAACTAGAATGGTGTTGGTGAAATGAGTTATAGCCGAAAGCGTAGACAAACCAAACTGGGTGGGTAGACACTGTTAGTGATTAAATAAATTATAATCACATAGTCTTTTTGTAAAAACCAAAGCCAGATCAGTTAAAAGCGAGTACTGTCGTAGAAAGAGATTAGGAAATGTTTTAATGGGGAAATCGTTATACGGATACTCCTTAATGCTTGTGTGTTACTCTAAGAGACAGAGAATGCATACGGAATATGCGGGGCACGCAGCACATGTCATTGAAATCTAATCACAATGGCTCGATCGGTTGATCCATGGCTGTACACTTGAGCTTCATTAAATCCATGTCAATCCCAGGGTAGAATACATTTTTTTTCAATAACGACACACCATTAAGATTACAATTTTTCGAATGTCACGTAATCAGCTGTTACCCTTATGATATTTTATATCAATAAATTTAACTATTTATATTCATGTGAGAACAATAAACTTTATAAGAAAATAAATTTTGTTTATGCTTAAAAAGAATACGTTGTTGGGTAAAACACATACTAAAATATATTTGAGCGTAAATCTTTTAAAAACTGACCATTTAAATAATAATGAAGATGCTTATATTGCTATAAAAACTTCAAAGAAGTTTAAACTAAAAAGTCGGTCAAAAGAATTCATCTAATCAATAATTTCTTCCTGTATAGTATAAAACTCATTATATATTAAAAGAACCGTGTTTAAACAAACAGCGGAAATAATCGACAATGTTCAGTTTTATGATTTAATTTATTTTACATGGCTTCAACTAAACAATCAATGACCCCTGTGAAAAGTCACATGGTTCATTAATTGGTTTCAAGACTAGTTGTCAGTCAAATCGTATATTTTTTAATAAGTCTATTTTCAAAAATGTCTATAAATTCAAGTCTATTAATAAAATGTCTAAAGTACGTCTATTCTAGTTTTAGCGTTATATTTTCAATTTAATTTAGAATGGTTTAATAATGTAACATATTTAAAAATGACATGATAAATTCAATATTATTACCTATAGTAATTATTTAAGAAAATATTATTCATCAACCCCCGAGTATTGTTTAACTTTATAACTAATCACTCTTAGATTAACATAGTGTAATCAGTAAGTTTTATCTTTCTAGAAATACTAAGTAGAAGCGGTCGACCTAGCTCAGTCGTGAATGCATTGTCAAACAGTGTGTAGGTACTCCGTTGCACTGGTCTATGTAGGTTTTTCCACCTTCCTGGCATAAGCAATAGCTTTGAGAGGAGGCGTTAAAAATGATAAATTATTTAACAATGGTTGTACTTTCTCATTTACAATATTCTCGGCTTTTCGCGAAAAATATTTAAAGGCTGATTGTTGTCCGTTTTATTTGTTTGATATATGTTTAATTACTGATTCCTCGCTTCAATTTCAGCAGGGTTCCTCTTTTAAAATAACAACTTCTCGTTCTTCTGCTCTACTGCTATTTATACAAGTTGCATTGCAAATATCTCTTAATTTATATTTTCAGCATAATGGCTGTTCAATTTTGCTCGGTTTTTGTAAATGATAATTGAAATTTTTGACGACCAAAAGATTCTAATTTTTAGTTGATTTTAAAATGATCGGTTGTATTTTAAGCGTATTAAATGTAAAAAATTTTATAGTTAGGTGTTATTTAGATCTTTTTCCGTAAAACCATTCGTTCAAAGTTATACAGGAATGTATAATATACTGTAATAGTACATTGAAAAAAGATATTGTGAAGTAAGATAAGTATTGTAAATATGTAACGTGTGACAATATCGGATAGGATTTTTATGTTCGTTTTTTAGCGGTGGCGCTGGTGAGGTGTTTCCATACATCGTAGGTGTGATAAGAAGTAATATAGGTAATTGGTTATGTTTTTTTTCATTAATACACATTTTTTCTTCTTACTTCTAGTATAAATTAAAAGTAACAACATGAATTCATGATGAATTCAATGGATTAATTAACTATGTTTGAGAGAACAGTGAACAAATGCGCACAAATATCAACTAAACTCCTAAACCAATGAACACGGTATGACAGCAAAGACGGAATTAAGGCCAGAAATTAAACTACTACTACTCAAATGCAGTTCATTCACATACTTTACAACACATCGGGATTAATATGTTTATTTTTATATAAATACTTGTATAAATATTATTATTGTCTAATATAGAAAATTATAATTTGCTTCTTATGTTAACAAATAATAATCAAACCAATCTTTTTATATTTGTAAAATAAAACAAATACCATTTAATAACATACCAATATTACTTTAAAAAGTCAATAAATATTTGTTCCGCTATAATTATCCTAAATACACCATTGTGTCGACATATAAAATTTATGCTTAAATTTTTTATTTGTTATATCTAAGAATTATTTTTCATTTAAAAATCAATATTTATTTAATTGAAACGAGCAGTGTTAAATGTTATACAAATAAAAATATACCAATTTTTTATTAAGTATCAAAAATTAATTAAAGTAACTTATTATGTATTTTATATATGTATTATGTAAAATTAACTAAATAACAAATTGATATTATTTTTGTGCAACAGAGAATAATTAATATTAAATATAAAATAATTTCGATGAATTTTCCACTAGATGTGGAAAAGATATATTAAAAATCACAAATAGTAATTAATTTGAATAAGCTAACCACAATGATTTAAATGAACATTGCAAAAGGTTTATCCAATATAACGTTTAATATTCACATTGTTCTTTTGTTTTATAGGATATGAATATACCAACATGAATGTTTTTGAGCTTTACAGCGATAACGTTTGCAAGGGTAGCATATAACAACGAAGTAAATGTATCATGATGGCATATGATAGCCAAAAAGTAAACCTTCGCGCCTGCGATGATGAATGATTGCCAAGAGTTATTTAAACGTACCCATCCCGTACTTAATCACTGCCGGCACCACGTTTTTAAAACCTCTCTACGAAAAGATTGGTAAAGTATGCAAACAGGACAAAGGGGAGGTCGAGAAAAAACGTTAATAATGTGATGAAAAGGGTTTCGGACATAAAGGTCTTGAATTAATTTCCGGACTGTACTTTTAGAATTTATTCACTGAGCTTAAACAATAACATAAAAATATTTGTTATTAGTGTGCATATGTATTATTATTTTATCTTTCTCGGTATTTATTTAACAAAAGTAAAAATAAGAATTAAAAAAATAAAGTATAAAGATATCAATATCCGGCTAACTTTAAATCTTCTAAAAGTTGAGATCTGACACTAATAATTGACAGTTTAATAACCGTATCTCGAATTTATAGTTTCTTATCGAATACTTAAAAAAATATATTTTTCAAGAGACAATTATATTTGCAATAGAGTTATAATAACTCAAATAATAAATTGGGAAATAAATCAAATTTCTTCTAAGATTTCGGCTTTTTATTTCTAAATGTAAAATCAAATATTGTATGATAATATTATATGATGAATTAATATTTTATAAGCCAAATTTATAATTATCTAAGTACTTTTTATAAAAATGATCGTATCTATTAATTCGTGTAATGCTAAAATTTAAATTAAAAACTATTAATCTATTATTAATCACCAAAAATCTCTATTATACCTATGAAAGTTTTATAATAGTATATTATTTTAATGTAAAAAACTAAATATAAATTTCTTTTTACATTGTTAAAAGTCAAAATATTAATAAATAAAAATACATAACTGAAACACAAAGTGGTAACTTTATTAATTTATTGACAAGAGCAAACTAGTCTCAGCTTATTTAAAACATGTACGTTTTTTTTTTTATCTTGTTATGTGATCTTACAGTACATTCATGTTACACATGCATACAATCATATCTCGTGACTCAAAATACACAATTAATATCAACTTCCCTGAATTTAAAAAAAGGTGTTGGATATTCTGAGTGAATTATTTATTTTTGGTCTCAACCTATAATACTTTGTATACATGTCACCTTAAAAAATCATTTACAAAAAGGAAATTTTGGTTGTAAATTCAACATTTATCTTCAAAAAGAAATAAAAGAAAGTCTTTCTTAAAATAATCTACAGTAAAATTATGAGATTTATGTTATATATTATTACATTTACATTAATACAAATAAAATACCAAAAATATATTTAAATAATTTCAAGATTAATAACAAATCTAACTAAGAAAATAATTTATGATTACACAAGAATTATACTGAATATCAATATTAAATAGTGTTCTTGTTTGTAATTTGTATTTGATACAAATTCTTTATACATATATACAGGGTGATGTTTTTATCATAACCCACTCAATTGTTCACAGAATAAATATATTTAAACATTTTTTTTTTTTTTGGTTATCTTTAGTTACACATTATTCTTGAATTATTAACTATTTAAAACTTTTTATGTTCATCCCTTATGCCTTGTAAGGGTGTCAACTTTGTTTTTTTAAATGGGAACACATATTTTGAATTTAATAAAATGTTTGGATTTTTAATTCAATAGTAAATGGCATTTGAATNTATTTTGAATTTAATAAAATGTTTGAGTTTTTAATTTAATAGTAAATGGCATTTGAATTTTTAGTATAACTTTATTTGTTTATTAGATATAAACATTTAAAGTTTCAAATTTTTGAGTTAATATATATGTATAATACACAAGGTATTACAAATACAGGTAGCTAAATGATTTTTTATGACATCAATATTCGCAGGAACACAGAATTGTTATTATCAATGGTAGTAAGGCATATTGTTGTGAGTTTATAAATACATTAACTGATAATACAAAAAGTATATCTATTGATAATCATAATTGATAATAAACAATCCGTGACTGAGACAGCAATGTCATAAAAAACCAATTAGCTACCTGTATTTACAATCCCATGTGTATTATACATGTATATTAACTCAAAATTTTGAAACTTTAAATGTTTATATCTAATAAGCTAATAAAGTTATATTAAAAATTCAAATGCCATTTACTATTAAATTAAAAACTCAAACATTTTATTAAATTCAAAATGTGTGTTCCCATTAAAAAAAACAAAGTTGGCACCCTTACCAGGCATAAGGGATGAACTTAAAAAGTATTACATAGTTAATAATTCAAAAATAGTGTGTAACTAAAGATAACCAAAAAAAAAAAATGTTTAAATATAATTATTCTGTAAGTAATTGAATGGGTTATGATAAAAAAATCACCCTGTAT
>NW_026099572.1:43355267-43473259 GCF_025091365.1 Daktulosphaira vitifoliae | reverse complement strand
CTGCACAATGGTGATTCCGATACCCCCATTGCGTTAAGATGCTTAAGCAGGTGACCATGTCCTGTCAGTAGACCAGTCAGGGTGCTTATTTGATGTCTAGTCATGCTATTAAGATCACCCAGCAATAAACCAGGGGTCTTGATAAACATTTTAGATTGTCTAGGTACTACCAAGTACTTCCAGATTTTCCTGTGTTGTTCTCTGCACCAATTCTTGGGTAACGCTTTGAGCGATTGCTCAGTGAGCCCTACCACTGGTTCTGGTCCAACATAGGTGTTCTCTGCTCCTTTCCTGGCTAGAAAGTCAGCATTCTCATTTCCAGTGACACCGTTGTGTCCCGGTACCCACGCTAGTGTAACTTTGTTGAACCTCGATAGTGATTCTAAAGTTTCCCTGCATTCGAGGACCAGCTTTGAATTCACCTGATCGTTACAGAGTGCTTTCAAAGCCGCTTGACTATCACTTAAGATAGTTATCTTCCTATTTTTGTATACCAGCAGGTTCTGAGCCCCTACCAGTATCGCCATCACCTCTGCTTGGAAAACAGAGGGTGTTGTGCCCAATGACATACTGACATTTATTCGTGGCTTTAAGCCCCAAATTCCAGCACCTACCTTTCCTGATTTTTTGGATCCATCTGTATATATCACAAATCCTCCTTTGTCAGTCAGGTGGTTAATATTCCATTCTATACGTGTAGTGATCTCCACTTTGTAGGGAATGTTATTCTTAAGAACCGGTTTGATATAGTCCAAGGGGTATTCTAAAAAGCCCTTGTCTATCTCTTTTAGTATTTTACCATGTTCTGTTGTATCACTCTCCAAAGTCTACATAACTAAGTTGTGGAATCTTAGTGCTGTGGCTTTGGCGTGAGCTTTCACCTCTAGATGCAGAGGAGGCAATCCAATTAGTGCCTCTAATGCGACCGTTGGTGTAGTTCTTAATGCTCCAGTGATGGCAATAGCAGCCATTCTCTGTATGCGACTAAGTTCTTTCCTAGCTGTAATGAGTGCTGTTCTGGTCCACCAGACCAGGGCACCGTACAATATCATAGGTTTAATCACTGACGTGTACAACCAATACATAACTCTTGGTTTAAGACCCCATGTCTTTCCCAAGGCTCTGCTGCAAGTCCACAATGTGTTCATTGCTTTTTTGATTCTTGACTCAACATGTGATTTCCATTTTAGCTTACTATCCAAGATAATACCTAAGTATTTTACTTCTGATTTTAAGCTAATTTCTTGTCCATTCAGAGTAAGAGTGTCCAGGTTGTCTAGTCCTATTCTCTTTCTAGTGAACATAACAACCTCTGCTTTATTTGGATTAACAGATAGACCGTACTTACTACACCATATCTGTATAGTGTTAAGTCTCTGTTGTGCTAAGTCAATAATAGTGTCTGGGAATTTTCCCACCACTGCTATAACCAAGTCATCCGCATAGGCTTGTGTATAACAATATTTGTTTAACTCTCTAATAAGCGAGTCCAATACTAGACACCATAGCAAGGGGGATAGAACCCCGCCTTGTGGGCATCCCTGTTTGACACTCTTGATTACTTTGGTCTCATTGAGCTGTCCCAAAATGGAGCGTTCCTTAAGCATGGATTCTATCCACTTAATAATAAGTGGTTCTATTCCATGCTGTTGTGCAGATTCACACATAGCATCGAAGGGAGTATTGTCAAAAGCCCCTTCGATGTCCAGGAATATACCTACTGCATACATTTTATTCTCTACAGCTTTCCCTATCTTAGTAGTTAAGCAGTGTAGAGCTGTATCAGTAGATTTCCCCGTTTGATACGCATGTTGGTTTTCATGTAAAGGGTTCTCCTTAAGAGGCCCCTCCTTGATGTACCTATCAATAAGTTTCTCCATAGTCTTAAGAAGAAAAGAAGTAAGACTTATTGGTCTGTAGGATTTTGCTTCATATTAGTTAGTGCGGTTAGGTTTGGGTATAAACACTACCCTAACCTTACGCCAGCTTTCTGGTTGATAACCATAGGCAAGGCATGCCCTAAATATTTTGCAGAGATGGGGGACGATTATCTCTAACCCTTCTTGCAGAAGTGCAGGGAAAATTTCGTCACAGCCTGCAGCTTTAAAACTGCCAAAGGCTTTTATTGCCCATCTTATTCCACTTGGGGTTATCACTCTCCTGGTTAGTCTCCAATCAGCACAGGTCACTCGTTTGTCCTGTGCGTCATGTTCCTGTTCTCTGTTGTTAATTGTAGAGTCAGGAAAATGTGTATTCATCAAATGTGATAATGTTTCATTATCATTATTGGTGAACATTCCGTCTGGCAGTAGTATTGCCTCGACAGTTTTGTTTGGTCCATTCCTTAGTGATCGCAGAAGTCTAGTTGCTATAGGGAGTTGTTGTATATCCCCACAGAACTTCTTCCAGCTTTCTCTTTTGGACTTTTTCAATGCAGATTTGTAGTTCCTTTGGGCGTCCTTATAGGATTCCCAGTGTTGTTCCAAACCTGATTTCATTGCTTTATTTAAGAGCTTACGTGAACTCTTTCTTAATTTAGACAGGTTAGCATTCCACCAAGCTACACCCTGCCCTGTACCTTTCCTTTCTATTAAAGGACAGTTTTCTTTGTAAGCTGAGACAATGGAGTCCTGTAGCATATTTACAGCCCTTTCAGTACTCTGTCTCGACCCCAATCTAAACTGTAGGTTAATCAGGTCACGAGAGAGATCTGCTCTGTATTTGTCCCAGTTTGTTCTTTTCGGGTTCCTATAGTACTCCGTCTCAACTTTGTTAATTTCCAAAGTGAATCGTAAGTGCCTATGATCAGAAAGAGAAGGTTCGGAGGACACTTTCCACCCTTTTATCTTTTGAAGTAACCCTTTTGAACAAACTGTTAGATCAATGACTTCCTGCCTGTTCCTGATAACAAAAGTAGGTTCACTACCTCTGTTCAGTATACTTAGGTCTGTAGTCAGCAATAGATCCATTATAACCTCTCCTCTTTGGTTGATGTTACTGCTCCCCCAAATAGTGTGGTGTGCATTAGCATCCATACCTAGGATTAGTTCTAATTTTTCATTTTTGCAATAATTAAAGAGCATAGTTAGGTCCCTACCTGGGTCTGTGACCTCATATGGTAAGTATCCTGAAGCTACTATAATGTTTTTACCATCATTTAGTGTTACTCTAATAATAGTCAAGTCTGCACTTGATAGATTAAGTATCAGGCTGGCTTTAACTCTATTATTAACCAAAATGCAAGTTCTTGGTTTATCTGCTTGTTTATGAAACAGTTTAAAATTCCTTAGATTTAGCCCCTTAATCTGGTCCCCATTTATCCATGGTTCCTGAATAAGTGCTATTTGTAAGGGTGTTGTATGCCTCTCAGTTAGGGTCCTTAGTAACACGCTACTGGCCCCCTTACTGTGATGCAGGTTTATCTGAGTGAATTGAATTCTATTGTCCGAGGGTCTACGTTTTAGATCCTCGATTTTGTCAGCTACTGCTCCCAGTTGATCTTGCGACTCCTGGTCTGCATTAGTTGACGTTGCTGTCTCTTTGCTAGTAGACGGTTCACCAAGAGTCCCGTTGTTGGCATTGAGACCTTCAAGTACAGCGATTCTTTTGCGAAGAATCGCTAGTTCACGCTCTTGTTCCGACAGGTTGTCCGTAGGATCCCTGATCGTCACAAGTTCGTTGTTTTGTGGTTTTTCTATGTTTTTATCCATATAGTTCCCACGAGAAGTCGAGAAATAAAGGTCCGTCACAGCAGAGCTCGATACTGTGATAAGGCTGTATACTCTATGGTGCGCCAGGTGCCATAGAGGATCCCAATGGTCACTTTACCTTTCGGCTAACTACCCTGTGACAAGTTAGCAACCCTTTCACTTGGTATGGCTGGGTTAGGAGGGCCTATTCGCTGTTAGCAAGCAGGTATGCCCAGGCCTACCGGTCCCAACTAATCAAAGTCATGACCGGCTAAGAGCAGTGGTACGTGTTGCCACCCCCACTGAAATAACTAGGGTCCGCGGGGTTGTTAGGCCCGTAACCCTTGCGGATTCCCTTGCGGGGACTCTGTATATATAAATTATATATTTATATATAATTGATATTTAAATGATAAATTTACATTAATAATCACAAGTAATGACTGTAAGAGACCCACTAATATTTTAAAGGATATATTCTCCACATGTTTAAGTTCAAATTCTAAAATTAAGCTAATTAAAACTATTAAAAATGGACCTAATAAATTCTTACGAAAAACAATTAAGTCGTTTTAGGAATTTTCATTATATTTACTTTTATAGAAAACTATAGTAAAAATTGCAAAAACACAGGCGTAGATTGAAAATTTTGTCTGTTGGGTCTAGAGTTCTATATTTTAAGGGTAGTATTTATGTAAAGGCTAAAGTACACACTGAAATACATACAACTAAATATTTTACTAAAATTATTATTTTTATAAGGATTTTGAGCAAAAAAAAAAGGTTATCAAAAGTAATATTTATCATAAAATTATGAAAAATAGACTTGACAAGAAAATTTTCTACAACATCGCTTGATCCCCTAAAAAATAAATTTTATTTACGGGGGTGAATCCCCCACAGCCCCGAAAAAACTACGCTAAAAAGTAATAAAACTTAATATTACATTAAAAAAGTATTGTCAATCAAAAAACAAGAAATATTTAAAGTATAAAAATACTTATAAAAATGTGAAAAACTGACTAAAAGTACTATTTTATTACAGGAACAAGTTAGGTTAAAACCAGCCAATTTAAGATAGGCTTGTTATGGTTTCTATATTCCTTATGAGACATAATGATAGCCATCTGTTAAGACCTACATGTGTACAGACGATAAAGGAACCTATAAAATGTACTCTACCCACTCAAAGCTATTAATTTCAACTAAAATTCTAAATTTAATTTATTTATAGATGATATATTTTCTCACAGAATCTAGAGTTAGTCTGCACTTTTTGTAGCTAAATTGTTATTTCATATTATTTATTTGCACACGAAAGATACAATTTAGCTGTAATATATAATCTTTTAATGATTTTATTTTTTGTTACTCTTTGATAACTTTCTAAGTTATTCTAAAACTAATAATTAAAATTATCTTATAAAAAATCTTTCCTATAGCGCCATAAAAAAATAAATCTTTGATTTGATCATTAGATGACTCTAGTAAACTTTTCTTAACACACAATTTTGTGTTATAACGTTTAAGGAAAATTGCCGGTGAGAATGGATATAACGAGAAAATTAGTTCATTTAAAAACAGATACGAGTTATTTTTTATGTGACACACCGTCTAATTTGATCGGTGCCTTTTATAGGTACTTTATTTTTTCGTTTTTGTTTTTACTTTATTATGCCCATTCGACAACTAACCCATCTCTTACAACAAAACTCCTGGAATCTTGATGGGTTTAATGTTAAACGGAGAAAAAACAGCAGGAAGAAATCGGATAACGTCGGTAGCTCTAAATTGACCACATAATGGATGAGCAGAGACTATTTTGAAATCGATGAGCTCTCTTCACATTGACCCATGTCACCCGACAAATAAAAGTTTTGATTTAAAAATGTGCTTACATTTCTTCTACCATTAATACACTTTAAACAGTAAATGTTTACCTCGTCTTGGTTTTCATCAATTTTTGTGTATGAAGTAGCACAATCTTCACATACTTTGAACTTACATCCAAAACAAACACGAGAATAATCACCCTCTTTAAAACTTTTAAGACAAACGCGACAACCTCCTGCCCTGCAAGCTGGTTGCTTGCTAGTTTCTGGTTTCGATCTGAAAAATTTAAACAATAGTTATATTTTTAAATAATTATAATTATTCAGTTTTATTAATAACTGTTAGTAAAACTAAATACATATCAAACTATTATATAAAGATAATTTATTTTTATTTCTAAAAAGAGAAATCAATGCATTTAACTATTCTTTAAATATCAGCTGATAAGTTATTCAAAAAACCCATCAAATGACCTAAATACCTTATTCAAAATTATAATTATTTATAAACGCAAATATTTTCTGTGAAAATGGACTAACTTAATTTGCGCGTAAAGAATCTTAGTTAATACACAAGTTTTAAATTAAAATTATTTGTAGTCACTTTATTATATAATTGTTTCTAATTTTTAAATAAAATTGTAAATCATACAAATGCAGTTGAACAATAATGTAAGCTGTTAACAGCTGTACACAAAATTAATAAATACCAAAGTTAAAAATCTCTCTCTTTTATCTTTAGTTTTGAACTTATCCGAGTAGAATAAAATATTTAAACAAAAGTTTTCATCATTTCTTACACGAATAATCTCTGCTATGGAAGCTCGTATTTCATTAAACTTTCCTAGTTAAGAAAAATAAATTTTAATACTAATAAGTATACTTGCTTAGAAAACTATTTATAATAAATAAACATGAAAATCATTTTATTCCTAATAATCCATTGAGAGAAGAAATTCTAATGTTAGTAATAAATATGTAAAATTTATAAAATAAAATATTGTACAAAATTAAAAATATATTTTAAAAATTAATTTAAAACTAAAGAAATATAAGAAGTATTTAACTTAAAAGCCACAACAATTACCGAAATATGTATGCACGACTCTTTAGTAATTTTTTTGGCTTATAAAGTTGAATATTCTATAGTTTTCAACTAATATTTCAAATATATTTTTAATTTTTAATAATATTAGCCACGCGTGATAATTTTTTTTTATAAAATAATATTAATAAAATATTTATTACGTGTAATACCAATTAGATTAAATTAAAATTCATTATTATTTTCCAGTATTTACGAAAATATTAAGCAATAAAATAATGTAACTCTTACTAAAAGAATATTGAAAAGTAGTGTATTAAAATAATTTAAAAAGTATTTTCATTTGTTGACAAAAAAAATTGTAATTTTACTCTCTTCAACATTGTTGAATAAGTTTATACGCTCTTTTTAATCCTACACCCTAGATATCTTATCAAATATAATATCAGTACATAGGTAAAATATCACTTATTTATATCATCATTTTATCCTTAGTGGCAAAGCTTACGTTATACGTTCAGCACTTGCTATCGAAGTAGGCACTCGAATCGGAATATCCTTCAAAATGTCAAATACTACATATATGATAGAAGAATGAAGGACAAAAGGGATGCTGCAGTAATATTGCCGAGAGAAGATATCGGCATTTTAATGCGGACAAGGCATATTCGCCGCTTTTACCAGCATTATTAAAATACGAAATAGACTATCCCAAGGCGTTATTAGTACTCAACATAACCCTAAGCACATAATCGAATTCTACTTTTTTTTAATAAAGATTGGTATTCCTCATGATGGAGTGGAATAATTTATTAAAAGACATTTAAACTTATTCACAGCTTATTGTCATATTGACAGCAATATTTCAAAAACATCAATCCGAACTTGATTAATATGGTACATCAAGTATGTAAAAACTATCAAATTTCGTGTTACGAATTAAAATTATTCAATTACCTGTTTTATAGCCCTTTGGATACTTAAGAATAATTTATCGATTTATTATGAGATGTATAAATTGGATTGGGTAAGTCGCCTGTGATCTTTCAAGTCTTTGTTCTAGGGTATCTTTTGTATCGAATTCAATGGATTTTATCCTAATACCCATAAATAACCCTACTTACAAATCTAAACAAAGACTACTTCATTTAGAAGTATTGAGAATACTTATGTTTCGTAACCTTGAAATTAAAATTTGTAAATATCAATAACAAAAAAACCCTGAAACCTTAATTAAAGAAAAACCAGTTACTTAAAACAATTTACAAAACACAATTATTACTAAAAACATCATACACAATTTTTCTATAAATTAAAATTTAATATATTTAAGATACGGGTAGCCAACCCTCTTTATTGAGATAAAGGCGAATGAGAAGATGATTCAAGCTACTTAAAATTTTACTGAAAATTGAGCTAATATAACATTTTTTAAACTCTTTGAATGTTATATTTTAAAGCCAATGGCAAAAATAAAATACTATAATATGATAATTTATAAAAATGTGTATTTTTTTAACAAATTAAATTTATACTTTAACTAATACAAGAAATAGCTATAATAATAGGAAAATTTTACAAACATAAAGTAGAAACCTATGGTTAAGCCTTTGTAAGAACCGAAACCTAAACAAATACCTTTATCTTTTTAAAAGAACATTATTTAATGTAGATTACAAATGTACATGTCATTATAACTAACTATTCAAACTCAAAGAAAACCAATAAAATATTAAACAACAAACCCAAACTTTTAAGTATTATCATGATCAGAAACCTAAAACTATACATTATTTAAACTGAATAAATTTTATATACTATATTAAAGTCTAAAAAGTCCTATACCTCAACCAACCTTAGAAGAAAGTTTTGGTATCCACTATAGATTATACTCTTTAATAACTATAGAAATATTTATTAACATATCTATTTGATTTCAATATTATATTATGAATGCGATGCAATCATCTGTATATTTATCAGACCTTCGTCTATTACTTTTTTGTTTTTTATTCTAATTTGAATACGAAGCGATGAGAAAACATCATTGAACTACGAACAAAGCAAACAATAATTAACCAAAACAGATTATTAGCAAGTTAAATTATTCACTTGATGTTGATAATTCATATTGCAGTGAAAATAGAAGGTTTTACTATAAGACCCTCTATAATCAAGTCCCGTTGTAAAATATTTATGTTAATTTATTGTTGTATGTATTGTAGAATAAAAATAGTTTTAATAATCACCGTAATTTAACAGACATCAATAAATTATGAGTTTACCACAACTTTTTTTTGCCTAAAAATTTATTTTTAAATTGTAGACAACATATTCAATTCAATTTCTTGGTATTATGATATAATCCACATATAAGTAAATCCTTTATTAAAACATACTTTGTCATTGTTTTGATATGTATTTTAATCGATTTTTGACGAGTAACATGAATGTCTAGTTATCTGAAATTATATGACAATAATACTTTTTCACGCGAAAGTTTTTTTCAGATTCTTGCTTTCGTTTTCATTGAGGTTATGATAAATTGTAACTTTATATTCTGTTTCCTTGGAGCGTAAACGTTTTTCTTCAATACCCGAGTTCTTTTTACCTACTGATTCATTTTTACACGCTTTTATTGTCACTTTTTTCCCCTTGTTATTATTATTGTAAGAAGAATAAACTTAGTTAAACAACACAAATAAAAACACGTCCTTTGTATTTATCACCAGTATACACGCACACCTTTTAGCTGCGATGAAGGAAAATATATATATATATATATTACCTTGGGACTAGCAACTATATACTAACAAGGTATTCCAGTCGGATACGCGTATGCTACAGACTATGCACTAGAACTGATTCAATCGATACGCATAGACCTGGAACGGTCAACAGGTTAACTTCATCATGGTGTATACGTTACATCAATATTCGCAAATCGTGTTCATTGTACGGAGCAAGCAAATTAACAAACCAACTAATTGCGCACATAGTGCTACTACAGTTGGCCGATTGGTGTATTAAATTATTCATGTATTTATCAATTTCTGTTATTCGACCCTTCGTTCGAAATTCACGTCCGGGTGTCAGTGGATATTTCATTTTTCTTTTTATATATATTCATACATATTGAATTTTCAGCATAATTTGTTATTGGCCATATACAATCGATAATTTTATTTCGTAGTGCTGTCAACAAAAACGTGCTCGACGAGTGGAGAAGGGAAAGACACAAAGAAAACAGGAGAGGACGAGATCAGAGCCAAAGTTGTAAAATAGCTTTTGTTTGGTAACGAAAAAGCCTTACCGAAAAAAATTTCTCGTTATAAATTTCACGTAGATTTCCAATTACGTCACTTCAAGTTGCAAAAAAATTACATTTTGATGACAAACAATAGTGTAAACTTGTATTTTTTATTTTGTGTTTGAATAAAACTTACGGGAATCACTAAAAGTTCACAATTAAAAACCTTAATTGTCTCCGTAGCATAAATATTTTATTTAATTTTCTACGGAGTTCAGGATGTATTAAGACAAGTGCAATATTTTACAATATAATGTGGTGTTATCAATTTAATTTAAAAATCTATAAGCGTGAAGATTAAATCAGTACGTGTCAGGATATAATATAGAGTTTGTAATTTTCATGCAACAAAAAGCTGAAATAATCAGGTTATCATGAAATTACACGTAACGTTTCTGGGAAAAACGTTTAAATCAAAAATGATCCCAGAATATATTACCACTACATGTTTTTTGCATATAAATTGAATATTAACGGTTTTTAATTTTCGATATATTTTTTTTGTTACGTTTAGATAACTTTTTATTAGGTTGAATTATTTGATAACTCCACGTGTCATCCATAACTTCAAATTACTTTAGTTTCATTGAGTTTATTCTATTACTTATTATTGTGTCTAATAATTGATAATTATCAATTATTAATTATTATAATTAGTAGTCATGACTATTATTAATACTATTGTATATACTCGTTTAAATATAACTAAGAATATCAATTTATTAAATTCTATTTGCTAGTTGAATATTTAAAATTAGTAGACTTCTTTTTTTTTTTAATTACTAGACATTTGCCAAAATATATTAAGTTCATTTGCACTATAATTATATTGATTGAATAATTGATGCACTAAAAACAGCAGCACAGTGGGGTCAATGTGGACATGACGTAGTTGAGACAAGTATAGTTGATATCTGACAGTGATTAAAATCACCATCATAAGAAACAATTCGATGCAAATCTGTAGATAGTGTTTGATTTTAAGAAATTAGTTAATTGTTCCAAAAGCAATGAGGGCAATATCTTTATCTAAATAGTTTACAAGGATTTTTCATCAGAGTCAAAAATATACTTTTCTAAACCCATTTTTCGCGCTGATATCTAATCTGCAATTTTATTTTTTCTATTACCATTAATTTTTGATATTATTAATAATTAATTAATAACGAGTATTAACATATAATAAAATATAGATTAAAATTAAATTCAACATAACAGTGGATAAAATCATAGATGAAACTAGGCACCGAATATATTTGATTATCAGTATATTATAGAATTCAATAGGATATAGTTTATACGGAATAATAGAATATAGTTCTGAATATTTCAATTGTGTCATCTATTTAAACACCAAGAGGTACGTAGAAATGATTACTAAGACTTTTATTAAAATGCTTTATTACAATAAAAAAAAATTCTGATTTTAAGGAAATTTTGAGTATTCCTTATAAATTATCTAAAAAATACAATTTTTTTTTCTTCATAACATTTTCTATTAAATGATATAAATTCTAAACTTGCAAATTGAGCTAAAATAGTGTTTAAAAAACAACATTTTAAATTGAAATTTTGTATAGATTATTTAAAAAAATAAATAATAACTTGAAAAAAAATTATTTTTTAATAAAATGTTTTCATGTTTAAATACTTGCTTTCTAATTAGTAATAATTTCAAATATGAGGCAATAAAAAAAACTAATTTAAGACTTGAAATCAAATTGGAAAATTTGGTTTAGTAAAGTTTATATTGGTCTATAATGATTAAAAAATTTAATTTTAATAATATGATTTAACTGTGTAATTCAGTATAAAAATAAATTTTATACTTCTATTAATTTGGTAATATATTTAATTTCAAAAAGTTTTTTAAAGTAGCCATTTTTGACAGTAGCATAATTTTGAGATATTTGTCTAAATTGATAGAATTAAAGAATTTTTTTTCAATATTTGATAATTATAAGTTCAACATGATTAAAATCGTGTTCTTTTGACATAATGGTCATTAAAATTAATTGAGCGAGAGCTGAGAAAAATTAATAACAAACACAAAACAACCATCTAGTAAAATATTTTAATATGAATAAGAAATTTTTCTCACAAAGGTAAACTACAGTAAGGCAACGTCTTCAACTAGATATGATTTGTGATATTTTGACGTATTGTTGATAAAAATGAATTCGGTGAGAGCTGAGAAAAAGTGATAATAGACACAAAAAACACAATTCATTGTAAAATTAATACCTTCTCAGCTTCGCATTGAAGGTAAAAAAATTGTAGTTTATTTGTAGGTGATAAGTTGGTCCTACCATGAAAGTCATATTATTCTAATATATCTAAGACAAATAAATTAGAATAATTGTAATAGTTTTATGTAGAGCAGCTATATACGTTTAAGCCTATTACATTAAGCCAGATACCTTAGTTTGAAAGATTAGACTAACATGTAATATGCTTTTGTATGAAGCATAAAACGTAAAATTAATTAAATATATATATATATATATAGCCTTATGTCTGTAATGTATAACTTCATTGTAGAATATTATCTCAGTTACTATACAAATAAAAAAAAAATGGCTATAGATAAATACTTCTTTTTCTATTTTTTTAAAGGATTAATAATTTTTAAATAAATTATACAATATAGTTTTACGATAAACTTGGTTCTATATGATCAATAAAATAATCAACAATATTATTTCAGTCTATTGTTAAATTCTATTAAACTTAAAAAATATCTGCTCGCTTAAAAACTGCGCATTAAATTTAGTTGTATTAATATTGTGTAAAAAGTTTTCTCAGAATTAATCTAGATGAAAATAATGCTTAGCACTTGATCAACTCTAAAAAACAGTTTATATTTTTTATTTCTATTAAGTAATTTCTACAAAAAATCATTAATCAATAAACTTAAATATTCCAATATTATACAGAAAACTTGAAGTTATTTTCTTAAATTAACAAAATCATTTTTTAATAGAATTATATTGGATATTATTTTCGAGGTTGGCATCTATTTATTACGTGACTAGAATATTACAATATAATGTGGATTCTAATATGTGAAAAATAAACTAAAATAAAAAAACTTTAATCGAATATTTTTGTTTTTATTAACTGAGGAAGAATAAAATGCACTTAAAAAAAAATTCTCTTGCTAAAATAAAAATAGGCAGACTGGCTAAAAAAATTAAACATAAAAATGTAAATAATTATTTTATACTCTGTCTTATTTCCTTCGATTACAATTATGTCACAACTTTCATTCAACAGTTTATTGAAGTTATTCTTCACAATTATATTATTTTTAATTATATCATATCGTATGAAAAAGTTTTTTCAAACTGCAGAATAGTTTTAGACTTTAAAACGATATTTACGAGTGAAAAATTGATCTTCATACTTCATATTAATTAATCAAAAGTGAGTAGCTCGTGTGGAAATAATAATTTCATATAAAAAAAGTGGTAGCACAGTAGGGTCGCAGCATAGTTGATATCTGACAGTGATTAAAATCATTATCATAAGAAACGCTTCTATGCAAATCTGTAGATAGTGTTTAAATTTCAGAAATTAGTTAATAATTCCAAAAGCAAAGAGGGTAATATCTTTAACTAGACACTAGTTATAATCATTTGACGTAGTTTTTAAAAAAATTAGTGAAGTGAGAGCTGAAAAAAATGAATGACAAAATCAAAAAAAACCATATAGCATAACATTTTAATATGAATAAAAAATTCCTTTTCACAAAATGAATGAAAAATTTTAACTCATAAATGATATAAAATTCAAACGAACTTTAAATTTTATTTCCAACTCAAAAAGAATTAAGAACAAAATACAAAAAAGTTTCAACGGGTGGGGTTTGAATATTGTACCCCGAGTGTGGAAAACTGCAATGTATTCAACATAGCCACTGTACGTTACATTAATTTGTGGCTAAAAATAACAATTTAAACTAGTTCAAAAATTCAAAGCAACTTTTTTCTTACTTTGAGTAGGCAAAATAATCAAAATAGGTTTAAATTTATATTTAAAGTAAGTTAGGTTCATGTAAATTTTATAAAAATTGATAGATTCATTACTATGGTAAGCCCTTGTAATGTGTTACAATAAATAAACAAAAATAATTAAACACAAACAGCATGTTTTTTAACTACAGCAGCAATTTGCACATAGAAATAGATCGTCGGGACAAATATTTTTTTTTAACTTCTAGTACATAAAATAAGCTTTACTGTAACATTTGATTGAAGCTCGGAATATTTTCGGAACATATTCAAAAGTTAAGTTGAAATAGTACATTTTCCATGAAAAAATTGCTATATTGAAAATCCCCTGTGGGCAGGTAAAAGGGTTATGGTTCAAAAAAATGTACACCAAATAAAAAGGACATACCTAAGATATTTACAAAAAAAATTATTTTGATATGTTGATTTTCTNGTAATGTGTTACAATAAATAAACAAAAATAATTAAACACAAACAGCATGTTTTTTAACTACAGCAGCAATTTGCACATAGAAAATAGATCGTCGGGACAAATATTTTTTTTTAACTTCTAGTACATAAAATAAGCTTTACTGTAACATTTGATTGAAGCTCGGAATATTTTCGGAACATATTCAAAAGTTAAGTTGAAATAGTACATTTTCCATGAAAAAATTGCTATATTGAAAATCCCCTGTGGGCAGGTAAAAGGGTCATGGTTAAAAAAAATGTACACCAAATAAAAAGGACATACCTAAGATATTTACAAAAAAAATTATTTTGATATGTTGATTTTCCAAAATCTATGACAGATTTAAGTAAAAAAGTTTTAAAAAATGTTGAAAATTACCGATTTTTAAAATTGTAATATTTCGGAGGATTTTCCTCTTTTATGAGAAAAGAGGGAAATTTTTTCGATTTTTGAAGGTAATATCTTTGACTATATACGATTTGTGATTTTTTAACGTATCGTTAAAAGAAATCGGTTCAATGAAAGCTGAGAATAAGTGACAGCAGACACAAAAACCATAACAGTAAAATTTATATCTTCACGACTTCGCATTATAGCTAAAATATAACTTAATGAAGTATTAAAAGTAATCTTAAGTTCTGAATCGGCTAAAAAGTTAAGTTTAATTTTGACATGATTATAATATAGATATTTATAAAAATGAAAGTCGAAAAATGTAGCAACGCATAAACTATTTTATAGATTTTAATTCACCTCAAACTATACATATTTTTCGATAGACTATAATATTAGAACAATACAATATAACTCCTATACAAATAGTTTGTAAACGTTGTTTGCGTATTGAATAATAATATTATAACGATAATTTTTATGTAAACCTACCAACTACTATCTGAGTTGAAAATGTTGCTTTTTTGAATCCTTCTCCGAGGGCAGATGGTTAAGTGTCAGATTTTCAAAAAAATTATATCAAATTAAATGAAAATATCTATAGTAATTATATATAAAAAATTTTGATTTGTTCATTTTTCAAATAATTATGGTAGTTTTAAGTATTAAAATATTAACACGTTAAACAGTAATTTTTACATAAAGATAACATTTTTTGTTCAATTCTGTGGCCATTAGCCCATAGAAGAAAAGGTGTCGGGACAAATTTTTTGAATATATATTACTTAACATAAGCGTTAATTTGTCATATATATAAAGCTCGGAGTGTTTCCGGAACATTTTCAAAACTTAACTTGAAAAAGTTAAATTGTTTTGCAGTAATTGTTATTTTTAATCCCCCTCTAACGCAAAGTAAAGGGTCAGATTTTCAAAAAAATTATATCAAATGAAAGGGAAAGACCTAAGGTTTCAATATAAAAATAAAATATTTTGATTCGCTCATTTTTCAAAAAGTTATGGCAGTTTAAAAAAAAGAGTTTGAAGAATGTCGAAATTTACCGGTTTGAAAATCGTAATTTTTCGGGATTTTCTCCCATTTACGGAGAACTAGAAAAATGATTTAAATTTTTATGAGTAATATCTTCAAATAGATACGATATGTGATCTTTTGACGTATCGTTGAAAAATATCGGCCCAGTGAGAGCTGAGAAAAAATAGTGACAGACACAAAAAAATAAATCAATAAACACGTCATGGTAAAATTAATAACTTCTTAGCTTCGCATCAAAGCTAAAAGAAATAAAAATAAATTTTATTTGAAAATTAAAAGGTTTTGTTCAAAATTAAAATTATAAAAACATTTTATTGTCACCTTGTTAATTTTTAATCAAACTAATTTTTTAAATCAAATTTATCATTAGTCATTTTCCGACCGTACTCTTCATCCCGCCTAGGTATAAAAATGAGAACGACACTCAAAGTAATGGTCCAAAAGTTGTTACCGACCAGTCATTTTCTTAATTAGATTATTTTCTTTATTATAAGCTAGTTAAACATATATGTTGTTATTTAAAAACTTAAGTTGACACACCTATAAGACAAAAAGGATGAACATAAAAAATACTTTATAACAAATAAATAGAAATACATATGTTCCAAAAAAAGCCTAGACTATTGTTAAAATAATCACTCTGTATTTATATATATATGTGTGTGTTTGTGTGTATGTATGGAGTACATTTCAAGTATAAAATAATACGCGTAAAAAAACTATTATGATTTTCTTCTTACCTACTTTTTTGCCAAAACTTGTAAAGTTTAATGACTGAACGTCAGCTTTAAGCTTCTAACACGAACGGTTAGTGAACTTTGTCATATGTGTTTCTGACATATATTAGACTAATTTTGGCTTAATAAATATATTTAAAATTAACTACCTAAACATTTTATTAAAACTTTGATCAGCTCCTAAACAAGACAAGAAAATAATGTTCATTATTCTCTTCAATCTAGTTTTTTTCCATACCAATATTTTATTACATAATAAAACAAAGAAAAAAACGCTTTTCTGAGAAGATTACTTAGTGTGCTCCGATTTTCAAAATTTTTTTGTTCAACAAAAGTGTAATTGGTCACGAGACTACGGAAAAATTATTGGCAAAAGTCGGAAAATTTTTGCGCTCGCCCAAAAAAGAGTTTTAAAATTTCGACCGTTTTCGAGAAAAACAATCGCTGACACTAGCGTTTTACAACTTAAGGTTTGATATTTTCACCAAACCCGCCCAAAGACATTTCTAAGATGTCATAAAAAAAATTAATGCAATCCGCTCAGATTTCACCGTTCTGCGAGCACTTTTTGAAAAATGGTATCGTCACATTGTCGCACATATATGTATTTTAGACAGTACCCGAATTACGAGGCTCATAGGGCCCCGGGTCTGGGGGGGAACCCTACTAGACAAAGCATAGTACATATCTCAATTTATTATTTTTAACACACGAAAAGAATTGTATTTTTCAAAGTATTATTAATAACAACAATAAATAGGTATTGTTTAACAAGTGTTTTATTTAATAAAAAAACTTCTTAATTTAAAATTTTTAATTGAAATTTTGTCTATCTTCTCTTTCAACAATAACTATATCATTACTGTGTAAAAAAGAAATTACAGAAATTTTCATTCTAATGATTATAAATTCCTTAAGAAGAATTGATAAATTCATTGATAGATTATTTTAAATTAAATCCCAGTTAAAGTGTAATTTTTTATCAATTTTCTTGTTAGTTATCAATTTTATAGATCTATTGGCAATAAACAAAATTCGACAACTTAGTTTATTTTCATTTATTTTCTTGATTAAATATACATTTTAAATATGTATACCTATCAATAGATACAAACTTATAAATAAGTATAAAACCCTTTTTTTTATATTACCGTAAGACGGAAATAAAAATTGTTTAACAGCTAATTAAGCAATTGAAAAAGGAATTTAATATTGTTTTCTTTGCATGACGTTGGGATAGTTTGTTAATTTTATGTTGTGACCACGTAAGTCAACTAACTAACATCTATAGTTTTATAACTTT
This sequence comes from Daktulosphaira vitifoliae, assembly GCF_025091365.1. Lineage (NCBI taxonomy): Eukaryota > Metazoa > Arthropoda > Insecta > Hemiptera > Phylloxeridae > Daktulosphaira > Daktulosphaira vitifoliae. Next base: position 43,455,435 of record NW_026099572.1, on the reverse strand, counting down.
AATAACAATTCTTACGACATTTTAGTATCTATCTTTAGCAGGTATGTGTACAAAGCGCTTCTTCCCACTTTCAGTCCTTTTTAGTCGTCTTTTACGACAGTAGAACAACCCAGTCATATTTTTACTCCTTAATCCAAAGAGTACAGTATAACGTCGGAGAATACACGGTAGATATAAAAGAATTCTTTTAATTTTACAATAACATTAAACTTACAAAATCCTATTAACGGAGAAAGAAGCTTTATTACGTGGCATAATACAGTAGTTTTATGTGAATAGTAAACATTTCAAATAATGTTATAGAGATTATTATGCAATGAATATTAGAGCGAATGAAAATTCAATACGTTTTGTTGACATATGTAAGTTTCATTGTTTAAAATACCCATCTTTTTTTAACTAATATTCATCAAATAGTATATTTATTGAGCTAACTGAGTTATTTAAAAACGTACGTAATAATTACATACATAACATCTAATAAACACAAAGTACTATCATTTTAATAAATCTTCTTAGTCATATGTACTGAATTAAAGTTATTTTATTTACAAAAACAAAATTTATGTATAAACGTAATCTTGGATAAATATAATATTTTTAAAAGCTAAAAGATATTTATTGAACATTAAAAATGACATAGAATAATGCCTGATGTATATACAAAATATGTAGCTTTGTATAAAGTTGTACTCAAAAAAGTTATTTATATTTATAAAGGTTACAATATTCAGCTAATTTCTATCCTTGACCTAAATTTTTTTGATTGAGAGATTTTATATCTTAGACAACAATGAGTGCCACAATATTAACATGTAATAAGATTGTTACTGTTAAAAAATGGAAATTTTTGATGTGATTGGTTAAAATTAAACACTGATTTAATATTCGCCAAATTATAAAAAAAAAAATTTTGAGTTGTCATGACAACGTGACATTTAGTAAAAATATTTTAATAAATTAAATGAAAATTATTCTAAATAATTATAAAGTAAAAAAATTAAATTAAAAAAGCTATACTCACATAACAGACGGTTGTTTTGTCGTTACATCTTCTGGTGGTGATGCAGGACTTGGTGTAGGACTGCTTTCAGCTGGACTAGGTCTATTACTAGCACTGTTTAGTTTTGTAGTCACTAAAAGTATGATAATTCATATTTACTAAATTTAAAGTATAAATGAAAAAACAATAATTCGTGTTACGCAAGAAATGTTAGTTCAATTAAGATTTATTCAATAAAACAGAAAACTTAATTATCGTTATTCTGACAAAAAGTTACTAAGTTAGTTTTTTTTTTTATCAAACAAGCCACGAGATGTATTTTAGAATGTTTTTTTCCAGTTCAAAACTGCAACAACTAAAAAAATTTAGATTTTGAGTTTTGATCTCTAAATTGTAATCAGTAGCGTCAACGCTTGAAACAGGTGAGGCAAGTGCCCCTAGTTAAAATTTAGAAAGTCACAAATATCTTTTCACCTCCCCATTTAAATATGACAAAAAATATAGCAAAAAAATCATCATTGTTTAAGAACTGGGTTATGTTTAAAAGACTTTAAGAACATACACAAAAGTTAAATTGAAAAGATTAACTTTTTATGCAACTAATGAGCCACTGTGTGCTGAGAAAAAGTAATAACAGAAAAATAAAATAAATAAATAAATATATCATGTTAAAATTAATACCTACTTAGCTCAAGGCTAAAATATTTTTTTAGAAATTTGACTTAAAACATAGATATTGTCTATGATTTAAAAAAAATCGTTTATCATTGATCTCAGATTTTGTAATTAACCCACAATATTCTGTTCTCATATTGTTATTATATTACTTAATAATATATTATAAAAAATAAAATGATTTTTAGTTATTAACTTTTTATCTACTCTCTATGCGAAAAATAGTTACGGTACTTATTGTAGTTCATTATTCAATATTAAAAGTTTATAAATCCAATTTAATATAGCTAAATTATTCATTAGTGGAGGATGCACTCCAAATTTAAATTCTACATTGGAGATAAAGTTTGTTTATCAAAACATTATACTAGAAAATTTGATTTTTTTCTAGTTTTGATTTGAGGCGTTAATATTCTGAAATACATTTTACAAATTTAGATCAATTTCAAATTTTTACTATTAAAGTTTAATTAAATAGTAATTAATCACTAAAGCCAAACATTTTAATTTTATCATCTTATTAATAAACCTCTAAAATTTTATTTTACAACTATTAAATTTTAAATTACATTTTCTTACTTATTAAAAATAAACTGATACATTTTTTTAATTATTAAATTATTTGAATAGCTTAAAAGCTTATTTTAATAGTGGTTTTCACATAAATAAAACAATTTTATATTTGACTACACCTGTTGTCTTGACCATTTTATTATATTTTATAAATATCATTTTTAAAGACTATAAAAAATGAAGCTTAGATTAATAAAATGCATTTAAATATTCATATGAATATTTCTATAACTTTTGTAATAAAAAAGACAATTTTTATAGCGAATAAAAAAAATATGCTTAAAGAAAATAAATAGATAAATATTTAAAAAAAGCGTTTAAAATAAAGTTTCAAGTAATATTACTTGATATCCAAAGACATTATATTGTTATTTAAAAACTTAAAAATACTTTCATAAAAGTTAATAGCTATAACATTAAATTATAGAAATCATCTAACTCCGTCATCCAATAAATTGATGGTTTAATCAACCCATTAAACTTTTAACTAGATAAGATGAATAATTTAGTAAAATGTTGACACAACCACAAGTGTGGAGGAAAATTGAAATTAGTAAAAATGTACAAAAATTATAAGTAGTTAATTTTTATACATTTCAGTTGTTAAAAATTCAATAAGTAACACTAGCAAATTTTTCATGAAAATATTCTTAATGGTAAGTAAATATATTTAAATACAGCTAATTTTGCCTTATTTTAACTTTCATTTACGAAGAACAATAATATAATATTGTTAAATAGTAATAATTACATCATTTGTTTAAAATAATTATAGAAACCTCTAAAACCATAAAAATAAATTATATTTGAATAATAAGGCACCTTAAGAGTAGAATTATTTTTAACTCGATGAATAGCAAAAAAAGTTGCTATTGATTTTACTGCGATTCGTTTTATTTTTTATTTTCACACTCAGAGACACTCAATCTTTTTTCTACTGAACCTACTTTTTAATGGTATCCTATTTCAGAAATAAGTATTGTCAACTAAACTATGGTGGACTTAAAGTTAAAAAAATTATCTTTTCGTCCCCTAATCCGGGAGAATTCGAACAAAATCGTCATCACGCTTTAATTTTTTATATTAAATTGCTATAATTCGAACAAAAAGATTGAAAACATCATTATTTTATCGAAAAACTAATGATGTTTAAATTGGATGATATAAAATCTATTAAGAAATGTTTTTTTTAAAAAAAAAGCTTTATTTAATATAATGTATTTAATCTGAAAAACAATTATAAAAAATAAAGAATAAATAAAATATTGTACCACTGAATTTAAAATGTTATTCTTAGTAACCATGTTTAATTTAAATTTAAATGAAAAATCATTGATTAATAGGCAACTTTTATATGTTTTCTAATTAAAAAAATGTACACAGTTAAAAATGTATTTAAGACAATAATTTTTACTCTATCAATTGTTTATATAATTAGTTATTTTATGTACTGTTTTACATATCACTTACTTTTATCTTGTGCCGTCATTAAACTAGATGATAATGTCTGTCGTATTTTACTGAACCTTGTTCCTTGTTCAGGAACTGAGGATTCAGATCCAGAATTACCCTCTGGTACGATCTAAAAACAAAAATTACAACAATCGTAAACTAATTACATTATAATAAATAGGGAAATATTGAAATTTAACTGAATAAAATAATAACATAATAACATATAATCATTTAAAAATAATCAAATTAACCATTAATGATCAAAGCTTATACTCATCACATTTATAATTTTGCTATTTTTCAATTGTTTTATTAGTTAGTTAATTTCAAAGTAGATTCGAATTCTAAATATTCCTAATAATTTAGTCAGATATAATGAAAATAATTCAGTTCATACTGATGTATATTTTTTCCTAAGTACAATATCTACCAAAAAATATTTGAAAAAATTCTTAAAAAGAAGAATAAATACTTATGTGAGAAAAACTAACGCATATTTAAATATTGTCACTCAAAGTACTTTTCTTTTTAATTTCTTGGATATTTTATTTTTCCTTTTTTTTCTCATACGGTTATCTTTCCACCAATACCTCAATTGCTGACAATAAATCACGGACAAGCACCACCCGGCAATTTAGTACTCTGATTTATGGAAATCTGATTTCTTGGATTTAGTATTTTTTTTCTCCTTCGTGTTTCATTTATTTTTTATTGTCAGAAAAACTACTTTTAGAAGATTTCTTATTCTTTTATTTTCATACCACGCATATCTCGGGGACGCAATTTCGTGAAAAAACTTTTCCCGTCGTTTATGTTAAAATACATAATAAACATATATGCACGACGAACCGAAATAATGCGCTTTCAAGTACCTTGTTAGTGTTAATACACGAAATCCAGGAACGATTTAAAATGTATTTAACTTCATAAATCAAATACATTAACTACAAGACGATACGAACTTCAAGGTATGATAGGTCTCGAGCGAAAATGTTTTATTGTTTCTTGTTATAATCATTATTGAAAAAATATATGAGTAAATGATCAAATAGATATTGGCTGAATGTCATATTATTGAACATTAATTAATAATAATTGAAAAAATGACAAAATAATAATTAAACTAAGTCATAAATTCATAAAGTTTCCATGACTAGTTTCATTTAAACTTCAGTTTAGTACCTATACAATTAGCATTATTGAATAAACTTTTTTTTTGCTTAAAGGTAGGGATGAGCATCTATATTTACAAATATAAAATATTGCCCGATATGGACCATATCAGAAAATGAAATCTTTTTAAAAACCAATATTATATGTGATATTTTCACTTCTCCTAAAATAGGCTCCAGGGGTGGTTACAGCTTTTCAACTTTCATAAACACACTACTAATACATAATTGTAAATCTGTTGTTAACAAAATATCTTTAAGCATTATAATTATTTTTTGGTTTATACGAAGTTATTACTTTATCCTTTTTATAAATGGTTTCATTTTTTATTTAATTGAGTATTCATTAAATAATATAATCTTACTAATCAGAACGCTTATTTTATCTATTTGTTTTTCTCCCGGACCGCATAGTTATGGGCCGCCCTGGAATTACCGTTAGGTATTACTTCAGGGCAGCTTACAACGTCTATATCACTCACAACACGGCCTGGCCTCCTCCGTTAGCCGGACCCCACAGTGAGATCCGTTGCCCAAGTTGCACTACACTGAAAGAGACAGAACTTTGCGCTGCTTGGTATTATAATTCACAAACGCTGATAGACATTAACACATAAATGACCTAAAGCGCCACCTTATGTCGTCCTGCCTTGGAACCACGGGCCTATGCCTTAGAAGATGCGCTCCTTTCTACCTCTTTAGGGCGGATTCCACAAAGGCCTGAACTAAAGGCCAACCCTCTCGACAGCTTAACATTGTGTCCATCATGTCCCGACCTCGAACGTGTCTCCGAGATGCAGTGAATGTTCCGGGAGGCCTCCGCATCATGGCGGGACACAGTGTGGAGCGCCATGACCTGACATTGGATGGTATGTCATTTCCGTCGAGCCTGTCGGGTCCATTGGGCCAACGGTCCTCCTCGCTCAGCGTTCGCGCCACCGGAACATAATCGTACGCCTCAAGATCATACGGTCTTTCGCATACAGCGGTCGACTGCGCACTCGGCGAATGGCATTACTGGTGACACGCTCTTCTGCTAGAAGGTCGGCAGCGATGCCTGTACAACTGGTCGCCTCACCGAACGCTGTGCGGTAGTAGGTCGATGTAGTCCTCAGGGCCGCCTTCCTTTACACCCTGAGCAGGGAATAAGCTCAGTAAAATCTAACTGTAGTTTGGTGCGAAGGTATTCAATTACGTTCACTAAGCTGCGTTGGTTTTTTATACACGACGGAAGACGTTAAAACAAATGTTAAGTTAAGGTTAACAATTTAAGAGCTAAATACTGATAATTTTTTAAGTATGATTTTATTTTTAGTCTAGCTGAAAAGCTGTGTTTTTTAAGCATAAATTTTACTGTCGGATTTGTTATCAGTTTTATATCGGCTTATGGGAAAAAATTATATTGACTAATCCTTACTTAAAATCTGTAAAACGTGAATACGTCTTATTATACTAATTATTAAATATTTAACACAACAGTTAATACAAAATAAAATAATAACCTTCTTTGTTGCAGTTAATATAATGAAAAATAACTGAAGATGTTTATTTTTAATTGATATTACTGAATAATAACGTGTATGAACTAATACGTCAACATTTGTATGTTCATTCCTTATATTTTATAAAAGTCTAAATGGTAAAATACATAATAAACTAGCATAATTTAATGGGTAATGATTTAATTAAAAATATAATTGGTCGATAATATTTTTCAAACTAATATCTTGGAAGTTATTCACATTTTTATATCAAGGCGTAAGAAAGAATACGATCGAAAAATGAATAATAATAAAAATAAAAAATATCTGCGTCTCACCTTCACTTTACTATAGGCATTTACATGTTAATAACTTTCAAAATACTGGTCCACAAAATTTTATCAACTAGTCATTTTCTTAATAAAATTACTATCTATTTAATAAGCTATTTGAATGTATGTTGACATTTGAAAAAATAAAATCGATACCCTTACAAGAAAAGAATAATTGAGATAAAACATGTTCTACAACGAAGAAATTCTCAATATTGTTTTTATTTTTCGTTTAGTAAAGTATTATATGATAAATGAATCATTCTACATAATTTAGTGGTTTTTTGTATAACAAAATAAAATTACCATAAGTACGTTTTATAAATCATCTACGACGCACGCATATTAAAATGATGTGAAATAAATATAACTTCTAAATACCGCCTTTTTTTATAACGTTTAAATACAAGTAAATATAAATATAAATTTTTATTGTGGTTATGAGATTACTTTTTTATAAAAGTACAAATATACTGAGCGGCAACATTACACGTTTAGTCACGCGTAATTGGCCCATTAAGGTATAAATAGCTCAATAAAGCACTATGCTTAACTACTCTTAAGCCTTTATAGTCTTTTAAAAATAATGAACTAAATCGAGTATTCGCCAATGTTACTTCAAAATTAAAAATATATTCTTTATTGTGTATTTAGGACTCTCTCAAAAAACGTGTTTGTAAAACAGTTTAATTACGTCAAAACTTACCGACGCAAATTTTTGCTCATACTTCGAAGGTCACATACAAACAAAAAAATGATTACCTTTAGAATTAATACACAAGAACTGACATTCTATTTTTTATCGACATTTTTAAATAAAGTATATGAGTGTAAACAAAAACACTTCTTTGGATCTAAAATATTTTTTTTAAAACAATACGTGCACACTTTTTTTAATGTCTACCTCTTTTTCTCATTAAATCACGTTCGAACAGGTTTTCTCTATGTTATATGAAACATTCAACGTATAAAAAGTCATATATGATCAAATTATTGAAAATTCTATTGATATTTCAACAAACCATTCCACGTATACAGAAGTAGTGTGTATGTAGTAGTGATTACTAAGTAAGATGTCTTTAAGTCTAAAATAAAAACAATTTATATGTTATAGGGTGCGGAGCATTTCTAAATTTTGTTAAGTTATTCCGACACACATCATCAACCAGTAGAAATTTTTATTAATTTACTTTAGAACTTAATAATATGTTCTTTTCGAGGTTATAGTATTGGAGGTGCAATGAGGAGGATCCCGACAATAACGGAAAATATTTTTCCGTTATAGTCCTACGACAAAGTTGTACAAACTTAAGACTCTTTAAAGTGACTTAAATAAAATTTATACGTGCATATAATTCCGCGTCCTATTTTTTTATGTTTAACATCCTCTTTAAAAGCCATTGCTTGCGACAGAGAAGAAAAGAAAACCTACTTATCCCAGTGCAATGGAATCGAACCCTGACAATAACACACTAAGATACGATGCGCTAATTAAAAAAAAGTACATAATTGGTGAATAAATTTTATCATGAAATTAATTATTATTTATGCTGAAGTTTAACTAAAGAAACACCAGTACAGGGAAAACATCCCATAATAGAGACACGGCATAGATTACAATTTGTCAATGACTATCATAACTACATAAAACGCTTCAATGTATATGTGCACTAAAAATACTTCAAAGAGAGGGAATGAGAATTGGTTCTCTTATTTTTAATATGCCTATTAACAAGAATCAAATTTTTAAAACCCTTAAAAAAAACATACTACAGAAATTCATTTAAATATTCTGAATTTTCTGATTTTTACACAAAAAACATACTTTCTTCATTAACTTTGATGTTCTTTTATACAAAGAGACAAGTTCAGAGGTTAATTTTTTCAAAATAAAGTTTGTTACATCATTTTTAATTTAAGACATACTTAAAAGTGTCAGATTTTCCGAAACATTTTCTAAAGTTATTTTGAAAAAGTTCTACTTTTTATATACATGTTTTAACCCCTTTGTAAAAAGATAAAAAGTCAAATAATAAAAAAGTGTATTAAATAAAAGGAACATACTTTAAATGCTCATAAAATATCAGTATTGATCCAGACATTTTTCAAAAAGTTAACGAAATATAAAGATCAATATAGTAAATATCAAATCAATATTTTAAAACAAAAATAATATACTTTTTAATACGGTAGCAATTCCGAATATCCTATTCGCATCATGGAAACAATTCCAAGCGAATACATTTACGATTTTTTTAGATATCAGTATATCTAGATATGTTATGAAAATGTTCTACGTTTTTCCTGACAACTTCTCAGCTGATAATCCTTCTAGTGATACCATTAATGTAAGTCAAAGCAATTTAAATTTAGGAGTCTTGGTCTATTGTCCATAAAGTATATTATAATAGCTTTAATCCACCTTAGATACTCCAATGAACTTTGCAACAGTATTTACAACCATAAGTTAGATACATAATTTCATCAACCTCGGTCCTGGGGAGTCTTTAATCATTTTAATTACACGATCGTTATTAAATGCTGCAGCGACTCGGAAACGGTAAAATGAAGTAACATTAGATTTAAAGACAAATATCATACAAGCTAAACGAAAAATTATTAGTACGTCATCTAAAAATTGAATGAAGTAATAATAAATACCATTAAGAAATGTTAAAATTTTAATTTGCCATATCGTCAGTTTTATACAGCTACTAATTGTCATAGGAAATACATATTAATATTTTTTAAGATTAAATAAAAAAGAAAATGTTTTATATTAAATCGTTAAAAATTCAATAATAAATTATAATATATTATATTATGGCATATATTACACAATTATAATTATATAAAATACCACAATGAGATTCGAATAAAAACAAAATTTTTATTTTATGAGTTAAATCAACAAATTTCTAATAATGTTTCAGAAAATAATAACGCTATAAACATTTGTTTTATAAATCGTTTGTTTTTAAAAATTAAAATATTTAAAATATTCGTTAAAGTATTATTACTTTCATATAAAAACTATGTAAAATGTATTGAAATGCAATATGGGTGCATAAATATGTACAGAGATAAAATAAATTAAAAGTAATTAATGATAAAACTGAAAGAACATAGACTATAACTTAATTAGTATTTCTTTTTTAGTTTTTCAAGCTATATTTTTAATTTGCTTATCTTTTTCATAATACGTAAAGCAAAAAACAGATACAGCAAAATTGTTCATTTAGTTTTTAATTCCCGACAGAGTTTAATTTTTTAAACTTTCTAAACTTACGAACACATAAAAATGAATTAGATTTTGTTGTAAAAAATTATTAAGTGTTTTAATTTTATTGTACAAACATTTTTTACTCGATTCTTAAACGATATTCCGGTTGTAAAATAGAGCACACAACCGTTAGGTGTACGAATGATCCCAATAAAGTATCTATTAACATTTATTATTCACATTATAAACTACATAGAGGATATTCTGGTCATACTACTTTGACGTAGATCACACACACTTAAAATTATCACAAATTATTAATACCTTAAATTACCGCTACTAATGTAAAAGTTAAATGTAATCAATTGTTTTCATTTAAAAACCATTTTTTATGCCTAATTATCAACATTAACTATTAGTATAATTAATCATGACTGGATTGAAAATGATCATTGGGTGTATTACTGAATACATGACCATTTTTTTTAGTTTTTAGCAATTTTATAACGATCAATTTTACTTTGCTTTCGCATATAATGAAACCCCTTTGTTCTATACGAGTAAAAGGAATTTTATTGCTACGTCGTTTCTTCTACATGTTCAAAGCTTAATTTCATACACGTAATAAAGGCTGTTATAACAGAAGAGATAATCTATTAAGAGACGAAGGAGAGCAATTATTATCACAAAACAATAGAATGCCTTATCAAAAGAAGTAATAAGGACAGAAAAGTGATGAGTTATATCTAGAAATTATAACAATAAATTACTAAACAGGAATTTAAAAAATAAAATAAAATTACTTTCAAGGTGTTGTTAATCAAAAATAATTTCTCTAACTATTACACATAAGTATTATGTGTTTTATACATTTTTCAAAATCTAAGGAAACACAATATAATAAAATCTTTGACTAATTTTGAAAATGTTGCGAAAAAAAATTAAATGTTTAACTATTAATATATACTATTATATAGTATTTTTAATAATAGTTAAATCAAGGATAAACAATACTTTAAAAAACATATTTGGTAGTCAATGTCAGCTATAATTAAAGTGAAATATTAGAAGGTACCTTTAAGTGTAACATAAAAAACGAAAAAAATCTTCAACGATTTATTTAGAACATTAGTTTTAAGTAAATAATGTTTATGTGTTGTATTTAAGTAGATGAATGTGTTTACAAGAGAAATAAGAAAACGTTAACAGATTAGTATTAATTACTTAAACATAAAATAATCACTACTGTTTTTTGTAATATAAGCTACATTTTAAGCATTACAGTCACTTTAGACCATTCATGCGCTTAACGAAGGGTTATAGCCACTATAAAAAAAATCTAATAAAAACCACGTGACGTTTATAACGATGTGTGTGCAATATGTTTGTTTTTTCAAATATAAATAGAGCTTTTTGCATTTGAATACGTCTCAATGGTCTTCAATAGTAATTTCAATGAAGAATATAGTGGCCATCTTATTTCTAGTACCCAGAATATATGTTTTTCTTTCATTGCTTTGAGGCATCTACCCTTTGTGAGTCAACAAAAGTAAGTAGAAAAAAAAGCACAGCCATACCGATTCATCTAATATTAGACCAATCGTTTTGAACCCCTCGGGACATGGTAATATAAAAACCAAATACACACCACAAGAGACAGAGAATAGAGAACCCTTATGTAAACTAACATAGAACGAATACAAATGTTGATTTAAACGGTTAAAAAGTAGTGTGAATAGATCGGTGAGCTATTTCGGGTATTGAATGTGACAGCTTTAGTGTTGCCGCCGCGTTATGAGCAATAATGGATGATCAAAATGTCAATAATGACTTAATTTAAAATAATGTATATAGTAAAATAAATATACACGTATGTTATTCTCATATTGTTATTAAAACTATTGAGATGACAAGTAACGTTTATTCAGTGTACGTTCATCTATAAACAAAACTCGATACATGCAATGGCTGAAAAACTAATTGGAGCACATCAAAAAGGCATGCAACTATTATTTATAAACACGACCTTCTCCTGTAAAATATTGACAAACCGATAAATTTAATATTGATCAAACCTTGTACTTTGTTCATTTGTAAAACTTTTACTTGTACGTGTTTAAACGCAACTTGAAGAAATTAATAAAGCTTAAGTACAGTTATTATTCAAAACTGGTCATAAGTATTAAAATAGCTTATTTACAATGGAGATCTCGAGGTGTAGGTATTGTTGTTATAATTGATAAAAAATTCAAATGCTTTAATAAAATATTTTTTTTGAGCCACACAACTTTTCTTATTTATTACTCCCGTAATGTGATTTTTTTTAAATATTTAAAATATCCAGGTGTTAATTATATTTCGTCACTCTTTCATCACTTTCATGAGCGATGCGCTGTAAATGCAAATCGATTACCAACGAAATAAATCCAACATTAAGTTATTATCAGTGTATTTTTAATCTGAACATTGCACAAAACGCGTGTTATGCCAAGTATGAACAACTCTTTGGAGATGGATTGCAATTTAAGTACAATACAACGAAATTATACCTCAATGTTATCGTGCCGATGCCGTTCGTGAAGGCTGACATTATTATTATAGTTTTTAAAATATGAAATTCTTTTTATGTTCTTGTGTATGTATTCCGTGCATGAAAAAATTACTTTACACTTCACTGTAATTTACAAAACTAAAACAATAGAAAACCTAAGATCCATACCCAATGTTCAATACCGATATTTTTATTTTTATAAAAAATATTCTACAACAATAATGGTAACAACTGACAAACATGGGTAAATATGATATAGAAATAAAGATTTACAAATTGAAACTGATAGCATAGTAACCATTCTCTCAAGACACCTACTCATTCTTTTAATTAGTATAAGAATCAGTTAAGTCTACTTATGATACTGATATTAAATAGGCCACAATAAATATCAAAAAAAAGACAACTGGCTTCATTAATCATAATAATATACATTTATCTGTTTGATAATACTCTCGAATAACAGACGATGCTCTTAGAAATGTCCAACAAAAAATAATAATTCAAAAATGTTTATTATTTTGAGGAATTATTTACTCGAATGATTAACAGTGAAATATTATAGTACAATAATTATTTTCTTAAACATTTCGATTTTGTTTTATTCGGTTATATGTTAAAACTTTCAATGGTACGCTAACAATTTTAATTATTACATTAATTAGTGTACCACCGAAGATAAATTATTTATTCGTTAATTATACTTCACTCGACTCTATTTTGATATTTATTTTCCACTTACAATAACACTTGAAAATAAAATACAGCAATATTAGTTGTATCCTCTACCCGATTTTACAATTGACATGTTATTAAATCGAGCACAATATTTAAGGGCGCCAGTGTGTGTAATCTCAGTGTTTGAACTTTATAACTACCGAAATAGTTTTGTTCTTGACGGAAAAATAATTTTTCTTGCGTAGCCATTAAACTTTTAACTCTGACTTCTCGTGTAACAAATAAAATATTGATTACTTTTTTAAATGTTAAATCGTTAGTTTATGTCTAGGAAAAAATCTAATTATTTCAAAGTTATGTTATTTTCAATAACACGCGCGTGTGTTTTATTTTCATAGAACTTATGAAACAATTCCGTCGTCAAAAACATTTGAACTTTCATAACATTTTACACCAGGCAAAACGGTTCGAAAAATGATCAAAAACGAGTTTACACATCATTTTAAAAACAATTGTTTATTAGTGATATATTTTTATTTATATTACAAAATTTTAATTCACGTTTATGTTTTATGATCTTTTAAAACTTTTACTAATTTGTTACTGGTAAATTCTTATAAAAACATTTGATGTCTTCGAACAATAACACTTTTGTCATTCAGAAAATTTCTCTTAAAATGTTACTTTTTGACTCCAAATAAATGACTCATTCATGAGATAATTCATTATTTAAATGACGATAAAAAGTATTTTAAACCCTTTTGAAAATCCATATAATTTTTTATTTACAGTTTATGTTTTATTGATTCGGAGAAAAAAAAAACTCTAGCAACAGAAAGAGTAATAGAATTCACCCCGTTAACCGAGCTAAATCTAAAAATAAATATTTTATAAAACTAAAGAGAAAATAATCGAATCGAGTTATTAATTAATTGATTAGGTTTAAAGATTGAGGTTGTTAATAAAGTTTCATTGTTATTCGCGTTCCATTTAGCGGAGGAACATTTAATTAGTTAAATTAATTTACGAGAATTTATATGAACAAAACTTCTTTTACCAAAGTATACAAAAGTATAATGTAGATCGATAGCCTGTCGCTCAAACACAAAGAAGTATACACAATTTAACAAGACAAATATTTAAAATAAATACATTTTAATAAAAGTATTGGAGACATGTATTTTTCGTAGACCATAAAAGCTTTTCAACCGCTGACTTCTAATTCATAACGTTCCGACCAAATATACATAGTGATCAGCTTATTATAAACCATTGGATTGATTACTCACAAAATAAATACAATATCGGAAAAACATTTTTTAATTTTTTTTAGTTATATATGTTTCTCGATTTATCAGCTAATAATTACTTTTTAGAATCATCCCTTGTAACTTAAAGGAGAATTTTCATTTTTTTTTTTTTTTGTAACATGCATATTTTACTAGCTTATAAAGTTGAAAATAATTTAATTAAGAAAATGACTGGTCGATAACAACTTTTGGACCAGTACTTGGGGAGTTATTCTCATTTTTATACCTAGACGGGGCGAAGAGTACAGTCGGGAAATGACTAGTGATAAAAATAGCAACACCCATTCCTTACTTCCAGTCGTAACTTTAAATTGCTAATAACTTCTGGAAATACTAGTTCAAAAGTTGTTATCGATCAGTCATTTTCTTAATTAGATTATTTTTTAAGCTAGTTACATATATACGTTGTCATCAAAAATAAAATAAAATACTCTTTTCAGTTACCAGGGATGATTACTAAAAAGTAATTATTCGATGATCAATCAAAAAATACATGTAACAAAAAAAAAATTATCCAATATTTGTGAGTAAACGAATGGCTTATGATAAACGGATCACCCTATACAATATGTTTTCATACAACACTCTTTTTTTTCAATGAGAAATTAAGGCCAGGGCACGTAAATAGGATTTTCGTAGAAATTCGCGTGGAAAATGCGAACGGTGATTTTCGCTGTTCGCGATAAAATCCCAACGGTATTTTGAATGAGGAAAAAATGAGCACTACGGGGTTTGTAATACTCATAAACAGTAACCGAAAAAGCATTCCATCGGACCACACCGACCATTAGTTATTCGATTATTTTGTTGGCCGTGTCAAGCTGAACGCGACAGACAGTAGAAACCGAGCTAATATAATATTTTTACAACAACAATAATAGTAATGTATTTACAACAAAAACAACAACTAAAAACGTAGGTTTGATGAAGCCGTTTAATCACGTGGGCGGTTAACGGTAGAAACGTTAACGAAAGGGGAAAGGAAGGCTTAAAGTAAACGAGGAGAGGCTCGTAACTGAGGGGGTCTTTATTTTTGTCCCTAACGGTCTGGTCGGCGGGGGTGTAACGGAATGGAGCGCAACTGGTAGGTGAACTCGGTCGGAATACCCCGCCCGCGATTCGTAGCGCGGGGTAGTGGCACGGTCGAGTTGGGGAAGCTACCACGTTATCCAGGGTTGCGTTGTGGACGTATTGATTATGGCACGCGCGATGCACACACCGCTACCGCTATCACCACCACAGCCACTGCAGCTAACGACGACCGAGCCGACGGAGCGGGTTCCCGGGACAGCGATGCCACCACCGGAGCGCGGCTATCGTCTCAGTGACGGAGCGCGCGTAACAGGTAAAAAGTAAAAACCCCACTCCGATTGCGCGGCCAACGCACGTATCCTACATTGTATAGGCGGCAAACCCAAGACGCGCGCCCGCGCATACCAATCGTCTACGCGCGCAAACCGTGTAATAATATTCAGCCGCAATTTTCATAAAAACACTGCAGTGGACCCGTAGACCCGGCAAACCGTGACCAGCGGCTGGACGATTTTCACCATCAAGCGAGTGCGATACCAAAGCGGCAAGGCCTATCGCCACGAAAAATGATCCTTTACACCGTTTAAATAAAAATGCATTGAATCTCACCTCTTTCTTTCAAAACTTTTTTTATTCGGTTTATTCGGTTTTTATTCGGTTAGCTAACGAATTGAACCGTTACCGCGAAAGCCTTATAATGAATCGTATATCATTATCCATTAGGGTGAACGAGGATGTAAAATGTAAACAATTTGATTTTTTCTCTATTTAACTATTTAACAGATTTCATTCCGATTGAAAAGTTATATGTGTTATATTAAATGCAAGGTCAAAATAAAAACTTGTGCGTTTATTTAAAAAAATTCATTTACAATTACCACACTTCACCCTAATTCGTATTATACTAATATTAAACTTGAATAAAAAAAAGCACCGCAACATTTCGTAAAATCATTTGACGTCTACCGCGAAGTTTAAACGACAGCATTCAGCACTTCTTCGTAGAACATCCGCAATTGATAAATACAAGGCACAAAGCGTGTACATGACACCTACACAAAACGTCGAGCTAGATGTTTATCTTAATAAAATGGTTTAAATTAAAAAATAAAATATCCGACTGCAACTATAAACAAAATTTTTAAAAATCAAGATACAAAACAAATATGCTGTTAGCAATAAAAACGATTAACAATAGAACCTTATTGCCCGACATGAAATTGTAAACAATTAACGTCAAAGCATCTCATTATTATTTTTTACTCGTATAAAAATGTTTTTAAATCACAAAAATCGAATGGTTACAACATTAAAAACTTAAAGAAACTTGCATCAATTATTTCCCCCCTCTCAAAAAAAATAAAAATGGTCTACCTTGACAAGTATGTAGCATTGTTGTGAACAACAGCCAATGTAGTTAAATTAAACTTTAAAACGAATTAAAAATACCAAAAAAAAGTTAAACATAAGTATTAGATCCTTTTAAAATAATTAATTTTTACTAACTTAACATTCGATTACCATACAAATAGAAAACTGATTTTCTATTAAAAATCGCTTGTATTCTCTTTATGCGGTATTTTTAGTAAAGTAATAAAGTTGCCCGATTTCATCACTGTTGAGTATATTATGAGAAATTTTACACCTTTCTTAATTATTAAATTGACTCCAAATGAAATAGCTTGATACGACACCGCTGTTGAATTCTCTTTATCTTAAGTCAATCATTTACTGTACATCGCTGTTATTTATATTTTAAGTGAGACGTGGTTTCCTCTCTTACAACACAGTGTAAGATCTGACAACATCTTCTAGTAAATACTAATCAATGTACAACATTTCAAGCAGTTAAATTTAAATACCTAATATACTCAAAGTATTTAGAAAACAAAACTTTACAATGGCTCCGAGGACGTGTCACGAAATCTTCTACCCACTCGAAAACCCATCAATAAATAATAATAGTATAGAACTTTGTAAAATTTCATTTGAATAACAAAACCTTAATATTTACCTCACTTTGTCAATATGTTTTTTACTATCTTATACATCGTTCATTTACATAAAACATAATGTTTTTTATCCACTTTGTTTTATACAAAAAATACCATAAATGCCTGTACAAAAAGTTTATACTCGAGCATTTGTTTCGCCACGGAGATAGAAGGACTACTTTTTTGTTGGCTAATATAAGTAGGCGTATGTAATCGACAAAAAATTAATAAAGCTTAAGGACAGGAATATTGTTTTATTAAAAAATTATGATTTTGAATTTTGAACTTAGAAGAACAAATAATTTTAAATCATATAAATAATAAAACATACAAGTGAACAAATATTATTAATTTTATAATTTTTTCAATTTATTTTATTTTTACATACATCAATAAGATAGAATACATTTTTTCTGCTCAGTTAGACGAAATATTCAAAAGTTCTTGTTGTGAAACATATTGTCCATTGGTTATGTTGGCAATTTACGACATTGAATAAACAAACTTAAAAGTCTGGCATTTAATGATGAAAGGTAAGATGCTATAAAAGAACAGGTTGGCGGGTAAATGGGAAGATTATAAGACAGTGGCGATCTAGCAACAGTTTCCCGGAAAGTAAGTGCGTACTCACGACTTTGTGGACTCCACCACCCTTTTCACTGTAGATAATAATCAATACTTCAAACGCGTCTTACACAAGTATGAATGGTATCGAATTGTCGATGATTTCTTAGAATTACTTATAAGAAAAGACCTGTGTGAATGGACCGACAAAAAGTACAAAATAACACGTCATCTCGGTTCTACCTCTGTCAACGCCGTGATCAGTTGTCCGTAAAAAGTAAACAAGAGAATAAAAGCGTATGTAAATTAATATACAAATTACAAAGGAATTTCGCTTTGTTACGAGGATCTTTTAGCTGTTTCAATATAACAACATCATAAAGTACGCGATGCACACTTACAAAAACAAATGTCTCTAGTAGTGCTTACGCGTTCCTTTAGTTTTTACGTACTTCAGAAGTACATATTTCAAATTTAACACACTTTCAATTTATACACTTAACATATATAATCATGGTTATAGAAGATATTATTAATTATTGCATATTACTTCACCTAAAAATTTGAAGTTCATTTAATGAACTTTGGATTTTGAATATCAAAAAGTGTTATAATACAAAAACATACAATCTATTTTCGACTTTCTTGTTACTAGAATAAACAGAGACCTATGAGTGTGATTTACATAACAAGTTAAGTCTCCCCTATCTTTTTTTTTTATTGCAACGACGTACATCGTTTTTCTGTTAATCTTACATGTTGCGTTCACTTAAATTTTATTACTGCGTTTTCTATGTACATCCTAAAAGCGAATATCTGAAATAGAGTCCCATATAAATAATCTCATCGAATTACGACTACTTTTTAAATTACCGACTGTTATACATCTTTACAACAAATTTAACACGTTGACCATACGATTTTATTTGAATGGCATATTATAAATAATAGCACTTTAAATCATTGATATGATTATTCTTCTTCGCGCGTACGCAATTGTTTAGTAATTTTTGTCGCTTTTTAAGTTGAATATTTTTTAGTTTAATTATTATTATTATTATTAATTATATTTAACGTGCTCTTTAAAAGCTATTGCTTGTAATAGATAGGTCGAGAAAACGTACATAGGCCAGTGCAACAGAATCGAACCAGTTACCTATTTACTGAGGCTCAACATGTTACCGAATAAGCTAAGTAGGCCACTTACCTAAATTAATATTTTAAATGTAATTTTTAATTTCAAATAATATTATTCACAAATGATCAATTATTATTCTATTCTTCGTTGTTTTATATTTTTTATGTGCATTAAAAATATCTTAGTTAATGGACAAGAAGCTCTTATTTTGTTTTAAGGATTATCTAGTTTTTCAGTCTACATTATTCAATTCACAAAAAGTAAATTTAGCGCAAATAAAATAACACGCTAAATGAACACAATCTTTTTTAAATACATGTATATATAGTAGTGGTTCATTTTAATTGAGGGAAGAAAATAACCTTTATAATCTATTAACTATACTTGTGAATAATTATTTACTAAATATTCACAAATAAAAAAATTTTAGTATATTAAATTAAAATTTAACTGTAATTAAGTAAATGTAGATGTAAATAAACGAAATTTACTAAAATTTAAAAAAATACTCACATGAAAAAACTAAAATATAAAAGAATCACAACTAAAAACAAAGATAAATTTTAATAATAGAGTTCCGTTAAGAATTAAAATTGTTATAATTATTGACAGTAGTTGACTACCATTTTTACCAAATTATACTAAGGTATAGTTTGATTATATTTTATATATAACTGTATTTCATTATTAATTCTCAAAAAATAAATATAATTATTACGAGAAACTTGTTTCATAGGTTTTAAAAATTTATATTGAAAATCTTCCAATTAATTTTTTAATTATTGATGTTAAACTTTAAATTTTACAAAAATCTGAACACTAGAGTTAAATTATCCCCGAGTCTAATTCTTTTTTTGAAAATGTGTCGAGACTACATTAGGAATACTCATTAAATAAACATTTCAAAAACAGTATTTTATTATTTTCACAAAAATAGCAACTGGTATAGTCTAATTCTGTTATACAAAACTGGTACCACAAAATAATTCATCCAAAAATATTTACAAAAAATAAAAAAATTTATTTTTGTACAACATTGTACTATACAATTAAGTACTAATTTTGCATATTCATTACGCCGTACTAATATAAAATAACATTATCGTACTACAAGCCTTAGCAATAATTTAAAGTATGTGTTTCCAAATTCAATACCTACTAGAAAATTATTAGTAGTGAAGTACTTGGCTAATATTCAAAGATGTTCAAAGGAACTAGACAAAATCTTAAAACTAAAATATTAAGTGCAGATATAATTGAAAAATTAATTAAAATAGGTATATCAATAAACATATCACGAATCCCGTATTTAATTCAAATATTCTGCGATGCATTTATAATCTATGCTACTTATGATCGAATTTTATTTAAAATACTGATTAATGTTAGTCTTTAATGACAAAAACATTTTATTATGAATTATACTGTTATCTAAAGAATATTGTTAAACAACAAATAAAAAAAGTACATTAAGATTAAACTGAATACTCTTTTAAGTGTTAATTGAAAAATACTGTGAATCAATCTATTAAATTACTTTTATCGTTTTCACAATTGAAGATTTACGAATTTTTACCAATCTCTTTTTGTATTACTTCTTGAACAGAGAACGAGAATGCGCAAAACAAGATAGCAACTTCAAATATAAATAATACAAAGTTATGAGTAAATGAGTTGGAAATACAAGTAAAGTGGAATTTCAACAAGAATTTATAATTAAAACAAAGTAACTTGTACAAAATGCTACTAAATAAAATTTCACTCGAATTTATGAATAAATTATCATTGTACATATTAAGCAATTGTAATTTTTAAATGTTTAACTAGATATTTTGACTATACAAAACAATTATTTTAATGAAATTTCTGCTTAACTAATATATATATAACAAAATAACAATTAAATAGTCACTTATTCTATTATTTGTTATTAACTGTTTGAAGGAAATCAGCTTTTTCTACAGAAGTTATTTTAAACTATGTACAAAAGCTCTACAACAAATCCAATCCAGTATTGTTAACACTGCTAGCAATTTTTATAGTACCAATTTAATTTATTTTCCCTTTTCGTACCTACCACAATAATTTTACTATTGTTCATACCACTGGCATTATACTCTCTATTTAATTAAATAATATACTTAAATTTTCGGTGTAATTCTAAAAACATTAACTAACCTAATGTAATTGGACAAAAGTGCGTAAATTTTAGAATAAACCTTTGTTATTGTATGAGAATTAAAAAATCCAGATGTTGCAGAAAGTAATATTACTTGAGCGGCTAATTTTCATTGACACAATACATCATATCGTGTTTCATAAAATTTATGCCATCTTTAAATGGTATTATATTTTACATGTGTATTTATAATAAGAATATTTATCTACTAGGCAAAGACAAATTACGATATTATACAATATTCTAAAATTCCATGTTTTTGTGTTAGTGCATGAAAATTTATCAACAAGGAAAAGAGAACCGTCCTTGACAGACCCCGACAACTCTGATTAATCGTCGTTCTTCAAACTTGCTCTGGTATCCGGGCTTATCCATAATACCCAGAGAGGTGCCATGACATTGTTGGGTGTCCATCTACGAGGACAGAATGGTTAGAGGAGAAAAACGCATAATCCAATACTTCAAGTCAAACTAATTCCTTCTATTTTTTTCTTTGTTATAAACAGTATAAAAACATTAATCTGCATAATTATCAAATAATTGCTACTAATATTTTAAAAGCCGGTTTATGCTCAATTTTTTACTTCATCATAGATGACCCATTTTATATTATTCATCAACTGGTCTATATTTAAAAAAAATATATTTACTACAACTTTTTAATGGAATTTTAATTTTTTGTTTAAAGCAATTGTATGTTTACTGTTTTGATAAATTTAATTTCGAATATTTATTTCGTGTTTCTATGTATCTTTTCATTCGTTAAATGTAAAAATAATTGTGTAAACTAGTCGATGACCGTCAATTACTCCATTTACGACACCTCACCTCTTTCCTTGCTCGACATTTATGTTTACACACACGCACAATGTCACCTATTGCTTTCTTTTTTTTCAGAGCTTAATGGATCCTTTTCAACTTGTCATTTAATATACTGCCATCAAAGTATTTACCCAACCAAAAAGTACTTAAAGAAAACAAGAAAAAAACCATCGAAGAAAGTTAGACTTAAGTGTCTATTGATCATCAAGAATAAGTGTTTGATACAATATTTGATACGTGTTGTGGTCAATATAGAAAACAAAGTACAAAGAATATCAGAATGTACTTTGGTCAAAGAGAAACAAAAACATTATCCAAACTTTTTTTTCAAAATATTAATTTTATACTTTTTAATTCCAATTAAATTATATCATTTTAGTTTCATATAGTGTTCAGTAAGGTAGGAAACGGGTTTTTATTGTTCTCACTATTTGTTTAAATTGATCTGTTTCCTTACTTACTGAATTCTGTATAATTTAATTTTAAAAGTGTTGCCGTTTTAGTGCTGATGTTTGCTGTTAGTTCCTGGATGGGTGACCATACGGGAACTTTAATAGTATAATGAGGTTGCATCAAGTCTCCAGCGAGTGTCAAATCATTGTAAGATAAATCCGACCCAAATAGTTAGAATAGACATTTAAGAGATGATTTATTCAATTTAATAATTTTAGTTAATCTAACCAAGATTTGATTTGTTTTAATAAATTAATTCATAAGTTAAGTGTCTTTTGTAATTAAAAAAAAAAATTAAATCAAACAAATACTAACTTTGTTGATAAATGACATGACATTTGTAGGTATCATCTTTAATATTGTTTTTATTTATTTATTATATTTTCTCGACGCTCCAGGCCGTCGATTAGTGTTAGTCAGTCATGCAGTACTTTAGTTCAATTTTTTCATCAGATTGAGAGAGCTATGTAGCGTACGGTGATTTGATCTGCCAGAGTATTGTGTCAGCACCTCGAGGCATTTTTTCCTTGGTTATTTTACCTATTAACACATCAATAAATATTTTAATTAGAGTTATTACAAATTATTTTATATAAATATTAACACATATTTTTGAAGCGAATAAGCGTCCTTGAATTATTTTATTTGTTAAATAAAAATATATCATTAATTTCTTAGGTTGCTTTATTTTTGTTCAATATAAATCATACATTGACGTTATCTATAAGATTTTTTTTTATAAGGAGTAATGGGATAAGTGTGTCTGCTGCATATTTGGACGTGATAACATAATTATTCATTAGAAAACATTTCATCAAAGCGTTACACGCTGTTCTCTTTTAACTGTTCAAACTTTTAAGTCCGTAGCCCTATTAAATAATTCTATATTATAGAATTATTAAATATCGGGTAACATAGTCTATTATTACTCGCATAAAAAAATTAGATACCATTTGGTACATGGTCAAATACTAATATTTTCATGTGATAGATTTCAACTAAACAATTAACTACACTTGTTATCCCGTATATTTTAACAATTAGATAATATGAAATATTATTATAATTTAGTTATAAGCGATAATACACTTGCCCCAGTGCATAAATGTATTGGGGCAAGTATGCTACTAACTGTATAGATCTTATTAATTAAGAATATCATAACTTGGATTTGTTAAGAATTGACCCAACCATTAAATTTTAAATTATTTGAACTTTTTAGTATAGTTACAAATACTCTGATCGTTTTTATGATATATATATATATGGTGTTCAGTAAGTAAGGAAACGGGTTTCTATTCTTCTCAATGTTTGTAATAATTTACTTGTTTCCTTACTTATTGAACACTCTGTATATATAGAATAATAGTAACGTTATTTGGTATAATACAGTCTTTATAAGTGTGTACAATAAGTATTTTTTTAATTTTTACTTATATTGATTAACATGAAAGGAAATTTCAAATTATGAGTAATATTTATTGATTTACTAAGTATAAATTAGGTAATATTATTTTGAGATGTCTAGGATTATTAGGCAGAAAGTTTTATTTATAAAAAATAAATTTGTATACGATCAAAATATATACAATATAATATATAGAAATGTATATTTATTCACGGTGAAGTCTTATTAAAGAAGTTCTTTCAAAGGACCACTCTTGGAGCAGATATACTAATACTTTTAATAGAATATGTATTGGCATTTGCCGCCATTATACGTTTTCTCAACAAGGTTAACAGGATATCAGACGTTACAAAATATATACGTTGCCTGAAACTTTTATCAATTTGAAAATACGTTCATGCACACAATATCTAACGATTTCCATTTGATTAAAAAAAACATAAGTTTGACATCGAGAAAAAACAAGTTTATACTATACAAAACCTAATAAGAAAAAAGTGCTAAAAAAGAAGTTTATCAAGATGTTTCCAAAAAAGTAATTTTAAAGAGTATATATAAGAAAAAAATAGTTCTTTAAAAAAATTGTTTTTTTCAATCTAGTTCTTATTCCAGATAATATATGTTTTACTTATAATAGATTTTCAATTTAACATAGAACTTTTTTAATGATACAATCTTTATTACGTTTGACCACAAGTCCTATAATTCTAATAAAAAACATATGACACACTAACATGTTATGTATATACAGAGTATTCAAAAAGTAGGAAAACAGATCAATTGTTACAATAGAAACTCTTATCCTTACTTACTGAACACCCTGAATATTAAACATTACATATTAATAGTCAGCTTTGACTGCGAGTTTATTTATTTAGTTCTTTTCTTTTGAATGAAATCAATAATTTAGAGTAAAATTACACTGGCCAATTTACTGAACAATTGTATAAGACTATTCATTAAATGAATAAACCACCTAACAGTACCTTCAACCATTATCTCAATGATATATCAATAGTTACCAAAAGTTGTAAATCCAGTATGCCATACTAAAACCAAACTTATTATTTAAAAATTTATCCATTTTCCAAGTTGTGCTACTTAGGTTATAGTAAAAATGAAATTTAAAAATATCTAATCATAAAAATATGTAATCATATAAATTTGTTTCTAGACATTTAAAACTCAAAAATAATTGAAACTTTTATATGAGAATAAAGTAAACTCATAATTGAAAATTCTTCATTAAAGTTCAATATTTTCGAATTCTTATTTTTATTAACGATACATATAAATCATAGGTATAAATACAGTTTAAGTACAAACGAAATTATCAGCTTGTCGATAGAACCATAATGAATAACTTAGTTCTATATAAATGTCTTCAAAATTATTCTGAGAGTGAATTGTAAGTATAGAATGCTGTGTTATCATTAATCATTAATGCGAAATACTAAGAGCTATTTTTATAACATATACACTAAATTATCATTCTATACCATAATATTCTAGCAATACACACATCAAGCGTAAGAAGTAATGATACATCGTTTTGATAATTATAAATTAAAATTACTACTTTTCAATACTAAATATTTTACGCTATAAATTTCTTTTCAATATAAATGTATTATTGTATATACATACTTTTATTTTATAATTATCGATAGATACATAGTTTTCATTGATATTACCATACTTGTGTGTTTTCCAGTTTCTACTGTGAATTTGATACAATTTTAGGATCATTGTATTATGCTATTGTCATTTTGTCTATTTTTAATGAATGCACAACAATAATATTAAAATATTCATATAAAATTTCAATAGTTTTAGTAAAATTATTCAAAAATATTGTTCTTAATTAATTAAAATTGTTAAATATTACTCTAATAACAAGTACAATAAACCAATTAGATTATAAAAAAAAATTAATATTACCGGAATTTGGTAAACACCGAATTTTGGTAATTATCATTAATTCGATTATTACTGTAAGTATCGAAAAAATTAATATACCGGTACTTACAACTAATGGTAATTATAAATACCGTCAAATCTTAATACCAGTATTTTTTCGGTACATCGAAATATCGCCAGACCAAGTATGTAGTAAGTGTAAATACGCTCGTTCTAGAGTACGTATAAACCACCCGCAAACCATACCCGCTCTATGTATTAAAATGATTGTACTTCAATAAGAACTTGTCCTAAAATTGTTAATTATTTACCAAATATTTTAGTAAGAACAAGGCTAAAAAAATGGCTATTTTAGAGTTTTGAAAAAATTAAAAAATTTTTTTTTTTATTTATCATAAATAATAAAAAAATTTGCTTTAAACGTAGTCTAATAAACCAATAATTGTTTAAAATATTTAACAAAATGATAATTGAATTAAATGTTATAAGCTTTGTCAGTTGTGATACTCTGTTTATATATATATTTTATTTAAGTACATTATATTTATTAAAAACATTTTAACTATGTATTAAGGATCTCGTATGTTCTTCAGTTAAAAGAAGCTATTAATTAAACTTAATTTCCCTGTGCAATGGGATAAGAATACTTCTACGGTCCCTCTACCCGTCGTCAGAAGCGACTAATAAAGTTGTGTCAGGTCATAACATTTTAAAATTTTATTAAAAAGTATGAGGAGTCCTGTTCAAAACTTAAGCGGATTGTCACATTTTGGATACACGCGGGGATAACAGGTGAAAAGAAGTAAAGTAGTTAGAGACAAAGAAGGACTAAAGAACAAAGTATTTGATTGTAGCCTGACAATTTGGGCAATTGCTGTTTCACCAGTTATATGTACAGGCTTACCTAATACTTGTAATGTCAACATCATCACTCAACTTTAGGCTGGACTCATTTTAGGCGAAAAAGATAGGTACCAAGTAAAAGTAGGTACGTGTAATGTTGGAACATTAACTGGTAGAAGTAAAGAATTAGAAGAAGTCTTTAAGAGGAGAAAATTTTATATTTGTTATGTACAGCAAACTAAGTGAAAGGAAAAGAAAGGGAAATAGATGTAAGTTATAAAATAATATATTCCAGTATAACAAATACAAATAATGGTATAGGAGAAATAAGTTTTTAATGTAGAAAATGTTTATGCACTACAAGTAGAATGTTATGAAATAGACTAGGAAGTGTTTTGGAGAGAGATGGATGAGGTGATGCAAGGAATACATGTTAGTGAGGATTCGGTAGTAGGTGGAGATATGAATAGACATGTCCATAATAAGAGGAGGAGATATGAAAGAGTACATGAAGGGTATAGTTTTAGTTAGAAGGCTTGAGAAGTGAGAGGCTGGAAAAAGAATCCTAGATTTCGCTGTATCGATTGATATTGCTATCATTAATACATATTTTATATAGAGTCATCAATGAAAAAGAATAAAGCAGTCGAACCAGATGAGATACCAGTAGAAGTATCGAAAATATTAAGCGGTATTGGCATAAGGTAGTTAAAGAATATTTTTAATAAAATCCTATTAGAAGAGAAAATGCTAAAAGAATGAAGTAATAGTACTGTCGTATCAATATTTTAAGTTCGAGGAGACATACAGAAGTGTAGAAATTATAGGCGTAAAGTTTATGAGCCATAGTATGAAGATTTGGAAAAAGGTAATCACAAAAGAATAAGAAAAGAAACATCAGTTTCTCTACATTCAAGGAAGAAAAAGCTGAGTATTGTATTTATAGATTTGAAGAAAATGTATGATAGAGTATCGAGAGAGGTTTTTAAGTGGACATTAATGAGAAAAGTAGTCCCAAAAAGGTACATTTATATAAAAGCAAGTATATATGATGGCACTTGTACCCGGGTAAACAGTATGGATGAAGTAACAGAAGATTTTGGGAAGGAGAAGGAGAGAGGGAGTTCACCAAGGTTCTGCTTTAAGCCCTTAATTATTTTCTATAGTGATAGATGAAATTACTAAAGAAATACAAGAATAGGTGCCATGGTGTATGTCGTTTGCTGACGATACATACTACAGTGTTAATAGGAGAAAATAGGGAGGAAATTAATCAAAGGCTAGAATTGTGGAAATCAACTCTTAAATTTAAGAGATTAAAAATAAGTAGGAGTAATGAGAGAATGAGTATAATAGAGATGAGAATGCTTAAATTAATGAGTGAAGTGACTAGAGAAGATAGGATAAGGAACGAATATATAAGAGAGAATATAGGTGTAGCGTCAATCATGGATAAGATGAGAGTAAATAGACTTAGAAGGTTTGATTATGTTATGAGGAGAGAAGAGTCGAAAGCTGTAAGAATAGAAATGAATGTTGAAGGAAGAAGAGGTAGAAAAAGATAAAAAAAGAGGTGAAGATTGCTATTTTTTTATTTTTTTTTTTTATTTATTTATTTATTTGAATAAACGCCTGGTAGGCTCAAGTACAGGTTAACATAGTTTACATAATAATTAATATACAAAATAATTGTGATATAAATATTTAGGGGAGGTACATAAGATCAATTATGCAAAAATGTATGAATAAAAATAAATATTATTTGGACAGATTAATAATTTAAATAATAACGTTTTAGATTTGATAGATTATCAAAAAAGAAATCAAAGTTTGATGTATTACCTAATGTTAAAATTCTATTAAGTGGATTATTTTTACCATAGTTTGTGCGGTGTAATTTAATATGGAAAGTAAAGTATAACCGTGTATTATATTGGGGTACGTGAAATGATTTAGTACACCTACATAGAAATCCAAGAGTTTTAATAGCCTTAAGACTGACTTGGTCAATATGGTAGAAAATTGGAGGTTTGTTTGAAACGTGATACCTAAATCCTTTATGACATCATATTCAGGCAAAGTATTGTTGTCAATACTGTAATTAAATGCAATTTTAGATTTATTTCTAAGGAATGATACTTTAGAGCATTTCATTACATATATGTTTAGACCATTTTTTTTACACCATATTGAGAGTCTATTTAAATCTTCTTGTAGTAGATAGCAATCCTCTATACAAGATATAGTGTGATACAGTTTTAGATCATCGGCAAAAAGTTGATATTTACAGAATTTAAAACAAGTGTCTACATCCAATAAGTATATTAAAAATAACCAAGGGGACAAGTGCCCTCCTTGGGGTACACCTGATGTGACACAAATTTTAGAAGAAAGATGACCTTTTATCATTACTTGTTGAGACCGGTTAATTAAATATGAACGAAGCCAATGAACCAGACCACCAGAAACACCGACTAAATTCAGCTTGTGTATAAGAAGTTCGTGATTCACTGAATCAAATGCTTTTTGAAAGTCAGTATATAATACATCAACTTGAAGACCATCTTCAATAGGTTCTAAAATATCTGAATAAAAACAGAGAAGATTTGTTTCGGTTGATAGGCCAGATCTAAATCCATGTTGGTTAGCTGATAATACATTTTTAAATGAACGTGATATCGTTGGCTCAAATAACTGTTCAAATAATTTCGGGAAAGATGATAGTTTAGAAATAGGTCTGTAATTTATTATGGAATCCTTTAATCCCGCTTTAAAGATTGGAGTAATAAAACTATGTTTCCAACGGGACGGATATTGACCACTAGAAAGTGACCAATTAAAAATAAGAGTTATTGGAATAGACAGGGCACATTTACAAGGTTTTAACAAAATTTCAGGAATGCCATCAGGACCTGGGTTTGGTTTAGAGCTAAGTTTTTCTAATCCTGAATATATATCTGATACAGATAACTGTAATTGAGGGATATCGGTCAATTCAGAGGTAGAAATGTGATAATTATTTTTATCAATTTGAGTGGTTGAGTAGAATGAACTAAAGAATTCACTAAATAAATTAGCTATATCAGGACCATTGTTTTTTCGAATGTTATTGTATACCATTTCGGTTGGAATACTATTATCTTTTTTTTTTTTGACTTTTTATATAGTTCCAGAATAATTTTGGGTTATGAGTTAAGTTAGATTGTAAGTTTTTTATATAGAATGTATAATTTGATTTGGATTCTCGTTTACATAAAGCACGTAATCTAGAGAATTCATAGTAATACTTAATAATATTAGTTTGTTTATATAATTTATGGTTTAATTTTTTTTCATGTATTAATTTTTTAAGTTTATTACTATACCATTTAGGAAAAGTGTGTGTATTTCCACTAGATTTAGGTACAAATTTATTGATTGCTTCATATAATAATTCATAAAAAGTGTCGATGGCTGAGGATAGATTAAGTTCATTTAAGAGGATACTATTCCAGTGTAATGAACATAAATAAGCTTTCATTGCAACATAATCACCACGTGAAAAATTAAAAACAGAATTATTGTATTAAAGGGTTTTATTTTTATTTATAATTGGGCCATTTATTTGGAGAGGTGGGTGAGCTAGATCAATATTGACAATAGGAAATTTACTTTCTAGGACACCAAGGTCACATCTGTTGGATAATACTAAATCTAATATATTTCGGTGAAAGTTTTTTATAGAATTATGTTGATATAATTGAATTAATGCCACTGACTCTTGAATTATGTCACTTTTGCTGCTTTTTAGGCCTTTAATGACAGAGTAGGTACTAGAATTTTCCCAGGAGATACCAGGTAAATTAAAATCACCAGCTATTATAAGAATACTATCTGGATACTGAATACTTAAGTTTTCAAGTTCGGTACAGTATTTTTGGAAATAATCAATAGAGCTATTTGGTGGAATATAACATGAATGGATTATAATATTTATATTAGTGATGTTGATCATTACTAATAGTTGTTCACAATCTATGAATGAGGAAGGAAGGGATCTGGAGGAATATTTTTTATGAATAGCTATTAGGACTCCACCGCCTCTACTATGGACGCTATTAAAAGTATTACGGTCTAATCTAAATATTTTATAATCTATCAAACCTAGTTCAACGTCATTTACATTGGAATCGAGCCAGGTTTCTGTTAGTATTATATAATCAAAATGGTTTAAACTAGGCATATTTAAATTTACATTTACTAATTTAGTTTTTAGACCACGGACATTTTGGTAATAACCACATAATATATTACAATTTATGTTACTAAGATTATTATTTTGATTTTTATGTTTTATGTTATATTTTGAGATGTTTATTAGTTTTTTCTAACCAATGTTGGCTATCCGTCAACGAATTTTATGAACCAGGTACTCTCTGCTGGGTTAGAATTTCTATGATCGCGTTCTTTTTTTAATGAAGATAAAATTTCTCTTTGGTATGAAGTGAGATCTGTAGTTATCCATATATTTTTCCATTCAGGTAATGATAGCAACAATCTTTTGATTTTAAGGACTGATTTTACCGCCTCGGTAGATTCAAGCTCTATTGGCCTAGATTTATTAGTTTGGTTACCAATTCTAGTTACGGAAGAGGGACGAACCTTCAGATTTAACTTGTTCAATAAATCTTCAAAGAATGTTTTATCATTATTTGTCGAAACCGGTGTATTGAAAATGATTATATTTTTAGATTTGGATTCTCTTTCCTTAATTTCACGAATAATATCTATTGGTGAGAAATAGAATTATTAATTAGTAAGGAGTTTGACCGAAGAGTGTCTAATTCTTTTTTAAGTTCTATATTTTCATTTTTAATTAATAATATATCAGCTGCAAGAAATTCAGTTTTTTCAAGTATTCTTTCAGAGGTTTTTTCTGGAGTGAAAAGTTTTGATTTAATTAATTGAATTTCTGAATGTAAACTTTTGAGAGAGCTCATTATATCATTAATTGAGTAATCGCCTAAATTTTTAGTTTTTGGGTAGGACGATAAAAGATTTTTATTAGGTGGAGACTTCGGCATGATTTGATTAAGATAAAATTTTAATGAAACCCAAAATTTGACAAAAATACGAAATTTAAATGTATGTTACAACGCAATTAATATTTGTTCAATATAATTTTGTTCGTAAATAAATTAAACTGGTTACTCACAGATTAATCTTAACGTTTGGCGTATGTATTAGATAAAAGGTTAAAAATACAAAATAATAACAATAGATCGATACGCGTTGTCGAACGATAGATATCTGGTACTCGATAAACTAATACTTTGTAATTACGATGATTACAAACTAGATAAGAGAGCGTAACGGTGTCGTACAACGTCCACTCTGTACGACGGTATGTACTGTACTGTTATTGAATGTGATATGAGGACGGTTGATGTAATTGTAAATGATGTGCGAGATCATGTCAAGTAAAAGTTTAGGATAAAGTTTGCCGATTTTAAGTAATTGAGATAAAAGCTAGGAAAAGAAGAAAGATTAATTAAACTTAAATTTTTCGAATCTCATAATACATTTTATTTGAATACACTAATCAACCGTTGGTATTTGATAAGATATCTAGAAATAACAAATAAAATGTTATTTAAAAGTGATAATTCAATCAAAAATAATGACAATCAATACCGAATTTTAATGTACAAGTTATGCACAATACATTATGAGATAAGTAAAACTTATTTAAATCAAAATAAAACTTGTGAAATCTACAACTTTTTTATTTTTTCCCATTATCATGATAGAAGAGTGAGTTAATATTATGAAGAAGACAGAACTTTGCAAAATGGCAAATCTCTAGCATGACAACCAAAATTAATTACAATTTTCAATTGACTAATGACAGCAACTTAACTTCACTATTTCAATATGTGTGCATACTACTATTGGCGTACTTGAATATTATAATATTATTTTACAATGCAGAATGTATAATAAAGTCGACAATGGGTATAACAATTGTTATACAATATTGTTCAAAGTTTATACAAAATGATTACTAAGTGTTTCTCCTCCAATGAATAATTAAAAAACTAATTATAAAGAATAATGTCTAATTGATACTTAATTTTATTTTTTTATCTAATTCATAAAACCTTATATAATCTGCAAATATAAAAATAAATACTATTACCTTTCTACTTGCAATATTTTTCAAATATTTAATCATTTAATTTCAAAACAGTTTATTTACTACTAGTTTATTAGGAAAACTACTACTTAGATAGCTCCTATTATATTGAAAAACGTCCTTATTTTGTTACACTTTTTCCGATATTAGTTTATATTATAAAGCTAAAATTATCAATTTATTGAAAAAATAAATAATTATTAATGAATTGATAAATTTATTCAATATAATCAAAGAGTATTAAACTTAAATGTTTGCAAAGCAATAGAAAGTTATAAGTTTGGATTTACAATTTTTCAAATCCAATACTTTATGCTTATATATTTCATTTTATTAATAACTAAAACACCATAAATACAGGTTTTTGTTTAGTCTTGTTATTTTAGGATAAGAAAAAAGTAGAATACTCAAAATATTCGTTTATTATATATAAATAATACAACTTTTATAAAAGCTATTATTAATTAAATGTTTACAACATGTAATGAAATTATAGTAATAAGCCGCCAAATCAAACAGCCGAAAGTATTAATTATATAATCTGCTCATAAATAAAAACTTAAGTTAAATCTTAAACGCTATTCCAACTATTTTAAAAGTGAACTTGAATGAAGTTATAAATATTAAAATTCGCTCAAACTAATATTACATAACTTATTTTATGTTAAAAACTTTTGTATTTGTTTTATCTTAAACATTAAAATTCAAATAAATTATTTGGAATAGATTAAGCCTTAAGCACATGACATAATTTAGAATAACAAATAAATCATATATTATTTCGTTTTGTTTTTAACCAGACAAATTAAAAATAATTTTATTAAGATAAAGTTTAAATCAACAGAAAAATAAATTTCAATAGTATCATAATCAATTTTTTACGTCTTGATCCTGTAAAAACATCATTTTTCAATTGACATGTCATAAGTTTTTGAGTTATGACAAACCTAAACGTAAAGTTACTGAATTAATGTTAACTAAGAATATTTTCAAATCAGCAAAAAAGTATCTTCAGAATACAAAAATCAAACCTCCTAAAATATATTGATATGATTCACTAAAAATTAACCTTTTTAACATCAAAAGCATAAAAATTACTGTCAATACTAATTTAGCAGTTGTCTAAAAGCAACTAACATCAATATCAAACACAAATTAAAATCGTTTTGTTTTTAACTATTAATATCAACAAGTTATAAAGAAATGTTTAATTTATTATTGCTCTCAAATAATACATTTTACAAAAATACTTTAATATTTTCACTCAAATAAAGATTTTTCTTAACAAATATATTTTATTAATTACCTAAATTTAATAATGAATCAATAAAAAACAATTTTTATAATAATACAAATAAATTAAATCGAGTTCGTGTTAAACCATAAACTAGAGTAGTTCGAGAAAATGCAGTTGTTAAGAGCGATTAATCACCTTGAAGTACCCAAATAAGTAAGAAAAATCCTACCCGACTACAAAAACAGTATTTACGACAGAAGATTCGCCAGCGGGTTGATGTTTAAGGAAAAGGATGTCGAACGAAGCAGACAAGATAAACCACAAAGAATTGGATTAAACACAATGAATACTGCATTCTAACTCTGAAGGAAGTTGAACCAAACCACTATTTAAATAGATTTTGAGACTATACAGTATGTGTCGAGGGTATTGTAATTTAATCAAAATTGAAACCTTTTCTATTACGAATTTTAGACAACTTTAATAACATCATGGTATGTCAAATACGAAATCATGAATTATTTTTTCCAAGTTATCAAAGTAGAAATGTTAAGTAAATAACACTTCAAAACGTGAAATTAGTACAATTTAAAAAAAACCAGCATAGTGGGGTTGTGGCACAGTTGGGACAAGTATAGATGACATCTGACAGTAATTAAAATCACTATCCTAAAAAACGCTTCAATGTAAATCTGTAGATAGTGTTTAATTTAAAAAATTGGTGGATTATTCCAAAAGTAACATGATCTTCCATATCCTGATTACAAGTTTTATGATTTATAAATGTAATACACGTATAAATATTTATTATAGCAATTAAATATAGTATGAAATTAATGTTTAATAAATTAGTATTGTAATTTTTACGGGTAAATTATAAAGTAGTTATTACTTTTATGGCAATCGTATATAAAAGTTGCAATACTTAAAAAAAAATTATTTGTTATTTATAAATAAATTTACTGGTCTACAAGGAATTTTCATCCGAGACTAAAGTATACTTTTCTAAACCCATTTTTGCGCCGATTTAGAGTTTCGCATGTGGTTTAAATAATAACAAAACCCTTATTAATTAACAAATATTTACTTTTGATTATTAAGTAACGTATGAATAATCAATAAATATATTTTAATTAAAAATAAGTTAAAAGTTCTACTTTCTATACGAATTTTTAAGTTTTAAACCCCCCCTGTATAAATGAAAATGGTCCGATTTAAAAAAATATTTTTAACGTATCGTTGACAGAAATTGGTTCGATAAAAAGTGAGAAAAAGTGGTAACACACACAACACTAAAAAATCAAAAAAATCTCATAGTAAAATTAATACATTCTCAGCTTTGCATCGAAGCTAAAAATATGTGGATATTTTTGTAAAGAGTACTAAAATATACAGAGTAATTTTGTATACAAATATAGGTGAATTATTTAGTTTATTGTATATCAAAAAAAACCTAAAACAACATAATAGACGCCCTTTAATTTTTTGTGCTCAATTAATCAACCGATGACCGTATATCACATCATTTTACGATTCTTTCTTTATTAAAGTAGAAAATACACAATAAGTATTTATGAGCTTATATAAATTCAAATACATTATTGAATTGTCAACGAAAAAAGTATACTCCATTAATGTAACTTTTAGAATCAATGTCATGACTAGATTTATGGTATGAATTTAGTATATCACTGTTCAATTAATTTACACTTATCAATAAGGTTATCATAAATTTCACTGAATATTATTTTTGAACAATATTTTAAATATGGATTGAGATACATTAATTAGCATAATAAGATATTATTCACAAGCTCTTCAATAAATCTTGATAAACACTTATATCTTATTAAAATATAGGAATAAAATGTATAATAAATAAGTAGTTCTATAATTATCAATAATCATCTTTTTTACTTTTTACACGATAATACTATAAAAGTATTTTATAAATTAAAATAATTAACGTCATTAAATTCATAAATTGAAATTATTTATGAAATTTTATTAAATACTAAATAACGGAATATGATGATTATCAGTTGACTTACAGAAATAAAATGGATCTTACAAATTTATAGTAATAAACCACGACGTTAAAAAACTTCTAAGCAAATCTTTTATTATATTTTTCTTTGTTTACTATTTACGTAATAGTAAAGTTATTAGAATCTCATAACATTGTTAAAAATTAAGTTCCTCTTAATATCAGTTATTATTACCTATAATTATTAATCGTGTTATATATTATGAGTAATTAAAATGATTAAAAATATCTACAAATATTTTTATTTACCTAAAAGAGAAAGAAAAACTATTAAAATAGCTCAAAAGTACAAAATACGAGGTGTGATCAAAAAATACCCGGACTGTGTTAATAATATTTATATCAATTAAGATAACGAAATCCCGATAATTTAATTCGATAAAGTAACTTATAACGAGAATTTGAGCATTGGTTTGAAATCGATAACAATATTTATTTTTATTTTATGGCATTTTTACGAAAACATGTTTCAGTCATGCGTCGATTTTTGAAATGGAAACAATAGAACAACGACGTGTGTGTGTAAAATTTTGTTTTAAATTAGGGAAAAGTTCTAGTGAAACTTTTGAAGCAAGCTTTTGGAGATGATGTTCTGTTTCGGACAACATGTTTTGAGTGGTTTAAACGGTTTAAGGAAGGTAGGTCATCCACTAAGGATAACGAACGATCTGGTAGACCATCGACCAGTAAAACAAATGAAATTGTTGCTCGTGTTCGTGAAATTATTCGAAATAATCGTCGATTAACTATCAGAGAAGTTGCAGAAGACGTCGGAATATCTTATGGTTCTTGCCAAAAAATATTAACCAAAGAATTGGGCATGAGCCGAATTGCAGCCAAATTTGTTCCTCGTCTCTTAACCAATGAACAAAAACAAAACCAAACCACTCAAAAACACCTCGTATGCACTAAAAGTTTTTATGTTTGTACTCTGAGATGTATGAATCTGTTTTTGTGTTGGACAAGCTATTCGGTTAAGTAACAAAAAAAAATTATGCAAATGCTACAAACTCCTAATCCTAGTGATAAATAAGCAATTTAAAAAAAATTAAGAATTATATTATTATTGTAAATAATTTACGCCATATTGCTAGACATTAATATAAATACAAGTGTATACATTAAACATTAATATAATACAATTGCGAAGACACATGGTAACGACATTAGAAAGTAGTACTCTTATCAAAATAGTCTTTTCATTAAAAATAGTCAAATAAACAACTACAAACTATATACATAGATATTAACATATATATAATAGGTATGTTTTCCAATATAGGGTAAACGGTAGCCACTTTGAATGTTTTTAGATGTTAAATAAATATAATTTTACTCACATTCCTTTATAATATTATGAACAATATAATTTCATAATAGAGAGTTCTTTAAACAAAATATTTTAGCTTCGATACAAAGCTAAAACGGTATTGGTTTTGTGATGGTGTGTGTTTTATTTTATGTCTGTCCATGAAAATTTACAACTCACACTGGACCGTAATTTTAATAACCAAAACATCAAACGAACCCCATTTTAATCTAGTTCAACCTACCAACATCAAAAATGTTAATAACCACCTAAATTTTAGACATTTAGAAAATATCTCAGAATATTAAAATGCCATTTTTATGGAGTCTTAAAAATGGCATTTTAAAATTTTTGTCTGCATTTAAAATTGCTATTAATTTTTTTTTTAACTCTGATCGAAATTAAATCTTAATAAAATATACAAGTGATAATAAGTTTTCTTTTTAATGTAATTTTTGTGATAATCCGATAAAAAAATAGGAAAACTTTGAAAGAAACCACCCATGTTAATTTTTGTTTTCAACTCAATTTTTGAAATTACTGTGGAAGGTTTGATAATATTTATCCTAAAAATAGTTAAAGCAACAAAATAAAAAAAAAAATGTTTGTCCTCACGATTATTCTACTATAAGAAATCACAGTATAAATTATTACAATTTCAATTAAGCAAATAATTTAACAAGCATTTAATATTCGAGTAAAATTAAAAAAATAGAAATATTATAACTATAAATATAAAAATTTGCGAAATTTAATAAATTCGCATTAAAGCGGATTTTATGACAGTGATTTTTATCACTGTCAGATATCACTTATACTTTCCTAACTCATCCGTGTTAGCACTATGCCGCAATATTAACAATCTTTAAATATAATTATACTGTATCAAAATCGTTCGACTACATATTTAGCTACACAATAGAAAAACATAATTTTTAACTAAATATACTCACTAATATTTCAAAATCAACAGAAGCAAATATATGAACCATTTAGTTTACTTTTTTTTATACTATGACAAACCCATAAAATTCTGTAATAGATCTTATTAAAAAATAATGTCTTTTTCCATCTTTACTTAGTTTGAAAAAAAGAAGAAAAGTACTACTAAATCTAAATCTAAAATATATATTTAATTATACTTCGTTTCATAACGTGCTTAAAAGTACATTTTTGATTTTTAAGTAGTTTTTACACAACATTCGAAATGTATTGCAAATTGCCGTAGTAAATCAAGAAACGTTTCAAACATTAGTTATTTAATTAACAATTATAATATGAGTTTTAAACTATATAATTTTTTTGAAAATATGGAATAAAGACAGAGTATTTAATTTTTATGACAAGTAATTTGTAGTGCTAATCTTTGTTCATTTCAAACGAATAAAGATGAATTATAATTGAGCGTAAATATTTTTCTTTGTTTTCCTAATAATTAACATAATACTATCCCGTTACATTACCACGTGATCGGCTTCTCGCAAATTAATCATAATTTGTAATGTGGCGCAACAGCCAAGACGTTATTTATGTTGATAATAAATGGCGAAAATCTCTATTATATGAACTTAC
Organism: Daktulosphaira vitifoliae; assembly: GCF_025091365.1. Taxonomy (NCBI): domain Eukaryota; kingdom Metazoa; phylum Arthropoda; class Insecta; order Hemiptera; family Phylloxeridae; genus Daktulosphaira; species Daktulosphaira vitifoliae. The sequence goes on along the minus strand of NW_026099572.1, from coordinate 43,416,289 downwards.
ATAATAATATTGTTATCACTATTTATGCAATAGCAAACAATGACACCTATGTAATTATTCTCAGGTTGAAATTGAATTCAAACGCCCACTTTAGAAGCTGATAGCAATTAGTAAAGAGCCATTAACAAGACAATGGCAAAATTAAATTTTGCAGCCTCATAATTTTTTCGCCGAAATTCTTCAACCTGTGTGAATGAAAAGGTGTATATCTACGCGTCAGAAAAAAACAACTATTACTTTTTAAGTTCTATGGATCAGTATAAATTATTCATGCACTTCGGGTTAAGTCTACCGGGTAAAAGAGAACGGCGATAAGGAAAGACAATCGGGAGCACCCGCATTTCGATCATTACAAAACAGTTTTCCACGCAGGTTTAGGTTGACGCAACAGACTTTATGTTTGCTTTGCTTTCTCTCCCCCAACCCTCTTATAGACAAACAAGATTTCCAGTGTTACCAACTATATCACCTTATGAAGTGTTTTTCGATATAAATACTTAAATAATAGTTTGAAAATGGCAAGAGAAGTTTCAAATAATAATTGAATTGTAATTGATAAAATGAATCAGTATTTTTTAAAAATAAAATAAATAAAGCAAAACTGTACATGGATTTTTTTGTCATAAAATTTAAATCCTCCTTCTAAAAAATAAAAACATAATGCATGACAAAACCTACTGTTCATACTAGATAGAAAATATAAAAAAAATCGGAAGAAAATTGATATTTCAAATAAATAATCCAAGATAAAAATATAAAGCCCAAAATAATTAAAATATTTCAACCTGAAATAGTATTACAGTGTTCTTCTTTAATCGTCATTTTCTTCTTCAATGCGTATAAAACAAAGATTTACCTTTAAAAGGTAAAAAAATTTCTTTATTATATATTCTTAATATTGTTTATTTATAAACAAAATATAAATGTAAACTTGAAAATTCTTTTAATTTTTTGAAATACCAGAAAATATATATAAAGTAATTTGTTAATTTTTTTTAAAGATTTTAAATGATAATTGTGTTTGCATTTTTTTCAATAAATATAATTTTTAATTTCTAGTAGAAAACTTTTTCTAAAAAAAAGTTGTATACTGACTATACTAAATGTTAAGATGACTGAAAAGTATATATTTATTAAAATGTGTAAGCCACATATTCAATAGTATTTGAATATATATTCTAAATATATTATATTCATTATAGGACTTCGAGTCATTAATAAATTTAAGCGTTAAAATAGTGACTCCTTTTTTTAACAAACCCGTCATCGATGATAAGGGAATTGGTATAGTTTCCGCTTTCGGCAACAAGTTGACGTAATACTTGTTCCGGAAACCTTATAAAATCAAATTCCTTACACATTATTCAATGGTAGAAGGTTATATTTTAGCTCTGGGCCGAATACCAGTCAGAATGGTTGTTTTGGGAATACCAATTAAATAAACTCAAAGACGTTCGACCTGACAAACAAAATCGATCACAGTACAAATGAAAATTTTTCAAATATTAAGTGACATTCATATAGGCATAAAATGAACTAAATTTTTGTGAGATCTAACATAACTTTATTAAATATTAATAAAGTATTAATATTATAATATAAATAAAGTATAAATTAATAACTTAATTTAAATAAATAAATAAATGGTTGTTTTAATAATTCAATTATTAAAAAATAAGTTACGTAAATTTAAATTAATTTTGCGAATATTAAGTTTATTTCTTAAAATGTAATTCTAATTATTTTAAAAATGATTATAAATTATTTATATCCTTGTTTTAGAATGGTCACCACTTTTAAATTATTAAATGTGATGAGCCAAAAATAAAAATTATTAAAAACAAAAATTGTATTATGATAAAATACAAATGGAATAACTCAAAGGATTAAACGTTAACCATAATAAACATTTTGTTAATACAGTTGAGTAATTTATCATACCTTCATGGAGTATGAAATTTGAAATTTGTAATTAACATCCTATATAATTATAATGAAATTTCGATAAAAATAAATAAGTACAAATAAGTATTTGTAGTAATTATTATTATAATAATATTGGTAGTATGTTAAATTAAATTATTTGGTAGTATTTATGAAACAAAATAACTGACATCAATAAACAAAAATATTACTCATTTCGCAATGTGTGTATCAATATAATACATTAATTTATACATAACTAAAGTAGCATAATTAAAAACAAATATTCAATTTATGATATAAAATGTTTTGCAAAGAATTAACTTAAAACAGTATTATAAAAATACATAAACTACACTTGTAAAGTAAAATTTGTATGTAAAAGTTTTATTTATATAAAATGTATTACTTTGTTTATGATTTTCTTAAAATAATTTGGACTTTGAAATCAAAAAAATATATATAACCTATTTTTGCTATTATGTAATTTATTTTTTATTCCAAGCTTCGGCAAGATGTGTCATCATTTGCTGTCACCTAACAATAAAAGATAGCTCATTCCTATCGTTCATATATTTTCTCCTTGTGCAGTAAGTATGCGGCTTTTTAAGTCATTCGTTTACATTAATCATACTTAAACTTAAATCATGTATCACATACGCAAATGATTATTATACTTCTAATGGTGTACTATTCATTTGATACTTTACATGCCAAATAAGTGAATGGAAAACAGAATTTTTATATTAATTTTACTCTCATTTATTAAATTTATAGTTTACTGTTTCGGTTTTGGTCCAACAATTATGTGCTTTACTTGTGTTTCTATAAAGTTTTAACTCCTCGAACTTAATATTTTAAATGTACTACGTACAAGTAATTATATTTCTTATATTAAAAAATATCATACAATACATAAATATTCAAAAATCACTTTTTCATTTATACAAAAAATATACTACTGAAAATACGATTTCATCATGTTGATTTATTTATACTTGTAATTTTATTTCAAATTAGATTCCAATTATAAGTATTATAATTTTTAAGAGATCTTTTTAATTTACACTTGTAGTAATATGATTAAACATTTTTTTTCCCTAAAAGTCTTTAACATGGTTTATTTTATATTTAAAAATGCTGATCTTTATATGTGTAACTATCATATTTATTGTAAGTTTGAAATTAAAACCTGTGCATTTATCAGATAAAAAAATTTGTTTTACAATTACTCCACTTCACTCAATTAGGATTTCAATTTTTAATTTTTTTGTTCACTTTAAAGGAAACTAAAACTTTTATGTTTGAATAATATTACTAGATTTTTTTTTATTTTAATTTACTCCGAACTTTGATATTTTTTTTTTATTTAATCATAACTTCAACAAAAAATTGCGCATAATTATTTTAAAAGCGACATTAATCCTCAAAAAAAAAAAGTTGTAGATTTCATAAGAGGAAAGAAATATGATCCAGTATTTTTATAATTCTAATAATTAACATTACGGCAATAAATTACGTATAAAATTAGACCCTAAGTAATTATAGTACTAAATTTAACAACAGATACATAATGATAGAAAAAACAATTTCAATTGTTTATAAACGTTGGCAGAGGTTTCACATAAGAACGAAAAAAATGTTACATGTTCCTTAATGATTGCAGTTATAAAACTTCTATAATAACATTAGCTAGAAGACCTACACATTTTCCAAGGGCTTCATTAATATTAAATATCTAACGTAAATCGTTTCATCAAGTAAAGTAAGAAGATAATTTCAAAACTATTTTCATGTAAATATGACTTAAGCTTATAAAATATGTATGAATAAAAATATAAGCATGGTCATAGTTTAAAGAATATTGATGATTTCTTATAATTTTTTCATGTAACCCTTCATCTAGTAATCTTAAAAATAAACAGAAAATTTTTAAAATAATTATTTTGAGGGTGAATTTTCCTCTATTATATTCCCTCAAACGCGACTGAAATAACAAATTTACTAGTGACATTGAGAAAATTACTAAAACACAGCATTATTAAACTTAAATTTTTAAATAATTGTTCACTATATAATCATAAATAATAAACTTAGAAGCATATTACCAAAAGTATATACATTTATAAATGTTTATAAAAATATACAAAAAAATATCTAAAAAATATACACAAACGTATATTAAGGAAATTTCGCTTATAAAATTAATAATAAATATGCATACACTAATAATAGTATAATATTCTTAAAGACTATTTATAATTAATATGGAAATTAAATTTTCTGTTTTAAAAAAACATAAATTAACTTAATTAAAAAATACTTTTACGCTAAACCTAAATATTTTGTGCATGCAACCATATCATCCCTAACAATTCTTATAAGTGTATTTGACCTACGTGCATGGACAAATAAATTACTTATTATGTTTAAGTTTTAAAGACTTACGATGGATGATCGTTGAAACGAATGTGTCCGGCGGTCGTCAGATGGCCGGAGACGACGACGAATAGTGTGTAATTGTTGTTTCGTGTGTGTACGGCGTCCACTGAACACTTGTTGCGGGCGGGGACGGAAAGGGTGGGACGAACGAAAACGGCGAGATGTCCACTCGTCGGTTTGACTCGGCCGGTACGCGACAACTACCACAACGGCGCGGGTACCCAAAAGCCGCTGACAACTCTACGGCGGTAGCGGACGGACGCCTCGTCGCCGGCAGATAGAGCTTCAAAGGGCAACAACGTTGACTTCAGCGTATAACCATCACATCCTCTGCTTCTTATTATCACTTGCCTCCACTCTGCTGTTGTCGCCTCTTAGGTATTTTTCCGAGTGAAATTTTCATTTGTCGTAATTGCTTAATTACCAAGAGGGCTTATACTTCCATACTTTAACTACCATAAATAACAAACTCCCATTGTTAATTTATTTTTTTTATTATGACTATTTTCCACGGTTTATAGCAAAGTATACCACCAGGGTCTGGTCTATTTTTAATTCTAGGCATTTATGAACCAAACTACCCCTTTAACATAATATATAATTTTTAAAAACTAGTTCAAATGTTGTTATCAGTCAGTCATTAGCTTAGTTAGATCATTTTCTAATCTGTAATTTGATTAAAAATATGTCTCCATTTAAAAACAAAGTTGATACTATTTTAAAAGAAGATAGCATACATTTTTTTTTAACACGCTTATATTAGTTTCACATGTATGTTGTTTGTTTGTTTGTTGTATGTTGTAAGTTTGTAATTTAAATTATAGAACGAAACTATTATTATCTGAATTAAAATTATATCATGTTTTATATTTTTAAAGATATTGTTTGAACCGTAGTTAAACAATCACCATTTTAATATATCATTAATGTTATTATATATTATATTATTAATATACATAATTATACTAATGATGACGTCACGCAGGCAAATGAAAAATTCTTAAAATCCATTTACTTTTATTTTCAGGTAATTGTTTTGTTGGCTATAAGTGAGTTACGATACTCATGAATTTTACTAATTCACTAGTAAATATATAATACTAGAAATGATGTAGACGAAAAAATAAAACGCTAGATCACTGAAAATTTTCTCTTCAATAATTTGGTAAAAATTTATACATATCAAATAAAGTCCCGCGAAAAACATGTTTGTAAATGTTTTTCTGTTTAGCATCCTCTTAAATTGCTTTTTGATTAATCGAAAAAATTTTATTAGGTAATTTTACTATTTAAAAATTAAAGTAAAACGATACACTATTTTGAGATCGTTTTTATTAATTTCAATCTTCAGACACATCAGCTTAAAGTATAATAAAATTCTTAATATTTCAGTATAAATTATAGATTAAATTTTAGCCTACACGTAAAAAGTAATTACTATTACGGTTCACGGAGATTATACGTCTTGTGAATATTAAAACTGTCGATAGGGGAAATGTTTTTATAAAATATACCTCATAACAAATAGCTAATGTAATTGCGTGATATTTATAGATTAGATTAGTCGCCGATAATAAAAAAAAATTATAACCTCTGCAAAAACAAAAGCATAATTATTGTGATAACATTCCAATCCAACTTAAACTATATGTTTAAATAAAATATTATAATATATTTGACCTACTCCGAATGTTTTTAGTTCAAATATTTATTCTTGTACAATCTTTTCAAGTAATGATGCAAAATATTTTTAAACAAATTATGAATTATCAGCATAATTTAAGCAAATTTTCAGATAAAGGAAACCAAGTTTTTGTCAATACTATTTAAATGTCGTAAACTTTGGATTGGTAAAACATATTTTTTTTTTTAATGGACCATTAATTAAAAAAGGTTTTTTTATTATTTTTAAAAATTAAACTTAGTTAAATTGTTAGAAAAAGTGTTTACAATTTTTTTTATTATGTACCAGCTTAATTTTAGGAGGACAATAATATACTTCTACGACACTAAAATTAAGATTTATCTATAAAATATGTTGTAGATAAATTGCGTGAACACAATTTAAACTTGCAGAAAAATATTAATAGCAAAAATAAAAGGGAAAAAAAGTTGTAGATTCCGCTTATGTCTTTAACTATTATTTAGCTTCAATATTAAAAAACAGATCTAAAAATAAAAATATTTAAGGAAAGATTTTAAAGAGACAAATATTTTGTTCCACCCTAACTTTGATATAACAACCCAAACTTATTATATTATGGTTAATAATTCAATCACTAAGTTTGTAACTTTTATTCAAAACTTAAGTAACATTTTGTCATTAAAAATACTGATTTACATCCATAAAAGTCTTATAATTCATCCTATAATTCATTGACACTCACAAGTTAATTTTGTCGTAGGAGGTTTTTGGTTACAATAATGATTCAAGGAATTTTATATTTATAACCTACTTAATTTTGTAACAAACTGCCATAGAGCAAATTTATAACCTACTCAATACTACTTAATAACTAGTAATACATAGGGTATATAACTAATTAACTATTAGTTATATATATTTATATTTTTAATAGTATTATTATATTTACTAAAAAATGTTTGCATTGACTGTAGGATTATGACCCAGGTATAACATTTTCATCATCTTAAATTAATTGTTTCATTATATTTAATAATTTACTGGATAAATGATAGTATTATGGATAAAATGGACTTAAAAGTTATTTCTCGAATGCAGGTAAACTTAAAAATCACTAGCAAGGTTCAATAAAGTTACACTAGTAGAATATAGCGGTGTTATGAGGTATAAGGGACGAAATTAAAAAAAAAATGAGAGAAACATTGAATTAAAAGTTGCAAAGAAAAAATTATTAATATTATTTTTATTTTTTGATTAATTTAGTGTTTCATGATAAGTGAATCACTCTATATGTTATATCAATTTAATACAATATATTGAATTTTTAGTAATATTCATATAATTTAAATCATTACCTTATAATCGAGAAAATTGACGTTTTCATAAATGCTAGAATTAAATTAAATGGATTCTGCTAATTAAACAAAAATAGAGAAGAGCATTATAATTTTATTCGACACCGTGTCAATGTTAAAAATAACTGCCATAATTATTAAATTTAAATAATTATGCGTTCATGACAATATATTACTATTATATAAGACAACAACGAACTATTAATACGCATTATTTATTACATCTTACCATTGGTCAAACCATCATAACGTGTACATTAGGGCGCTTTATTCCAAGAAAAAATTAATCAAAAATGTTAACCATTACATTCATAGGTCTAATATTTTCAATTTTTTTTTGTTGCCCGATAATAATTAAATTTAAACTGTATAACATACTATAGTTTTATTTTGAACTTGCATTGATTTAAAATTACTAATGTTTTAAATTTGGTTAATAATGTTATTGGTTTCAATTTTTTTTATAATATGATATTATAAAATTATTTTTATTTATTTTTATTTTCAGTTAGAATAAAAAAAAAATTACATTTATTAATAATTATTATTTATCGTAAATATTACTTTTGTTAATCACTTAATGTATATTTATGTATAAACATGTTTTGATATTCGTAGATTAGAAAAGACTTATAATGCTTTAAATTAATCAGGCCTCACAAATATTTTTACAACTTATGACCTCAAAAATACAAATTTTGGGACATATAGGTTATAACGTTGAAACATAAACCACATTCTCCAAATAGCAATTTTAAAAAATAATGTATAAAAACATGTTATAGAATATTCTGTCGTTTGTTTATAATGTGATATCCTGAAGAGTTATTATGTACCTCTATTTTTAACATGTTACATATTATCTTAGTTTTAAAAATAATGCTATCAATCGTTATCTGTATAATGATAAAATAATAAACGAGGTATTCAAATATTTAACAACTAATACTTTATGCGTTTTTTTAACTATTATTAGATTAAATAACACTAAGTCATGGACATAGGTGAACTATTAGATTATAAGGTACTTCTAGTTTTATTAGTTTTGTTATTACAGTATTAATTAGAATCATGGTTAATTCTAGCCGGCTAACACTCCAAAGCGACCATTACCTGAAGAAGAAGTTAATCAAATTCAAGAAAATGAATCAGATTATGAAAGACAAAAAAAATTAAGACGTCTTGCAAAAGCTCGAGTTCAGCAAATTGAAAAACAAGAGCAAGAACGATTGAAAGCAGAACAGGAAAAAATTGCTGATGAAGAACGAAGGAAACTAGAACGACAAGAAATGGTTCAAAAGTTAGTTGATGAAAACTTAGGCGATTCTAGTGTAAGTTTTTAATTATGACTGTAAAAAAATAATAAGTAGCTAATTATAATAATGAATTTTGATAATTAATAAAGAAAATTAATGGTTATACAAGTCTGCAAAATTTGGAAATAAAAGAAGGTATTTCTTTTACTATAATTTTTAATTTTGAATACTTATATTATATTTTCATTTTAAACTAAGTTTTCATAAAGACTTTAAAATTTCCTAGTAAAAATCTTAAATATAATAAAAGTTTATCACTCATGGCTAATATTATTTAAAAGAAAAAATATATTTAAAATATTAGTTTTAAATCAAAATCTTAAATTTTACTTGAATCGTATTAAATTTTGAAGTCATGTATCTATCAGATTTTGTCTTTTCAATATGAAACTGAACGAGATTGAATTTTAACTACTACATCTTCTAATGCTTTTATGAAATTTCTTTAGTTATACATTTTTTTTATGACTGGGTATGGAAATTGTTTAAAAATTATCTGATAAAAATTATTAAAGGTAATATATTGAAAATTTAAACATGTTGAAACTTTGACAATTTTACAAAGCCATGGCAAATTTATAAAAAAAATACTTTCAAGTAATATTTTTTATTACTAAAACAGTTTGTTGGATTAATGATAAATAACAATAAAAAAATCATTAATAAGTTAAATAGTTTAACTCAATATTAAGATAAACTTTGAAGTTAATATTAAGCCTTATTTATTTTATATTTAGGATGGAATTCTAGATGAAGGTGCTTTAAAGAAAATGATTTTATTATTTGAAAAAAAAGTTCTGAAAAATCAAGAAATGCGTATTAAATTTCCTGAAAATCCTGAAAAGTTAGTACTATATACAGTTTAATTTTTTTGTATTACTTTACTAATTGAATTAATCTTAGGTTCATGGAATCAGAAATTGAGTTACATGATATTATAACCGAAATGCATGCTATTGCAACAGTGCCAGATTTATATCCAGTTTTGGTAAATTTAAAAGCAGTTTCTTCTCTATTAGAATTACTATCGCATGAAAATACTGATATAGCTGTTGCAGTAGTCAATTTAATACAGGTAAATAGTTGAAACATAGTACGTTTTAACTACAATATTATTTACAAAAGGTAAAACCCAACCAAATCAGCACAGTGAGGTCACGGCACAGTCGGGAAGTGGTATTAGTTGGGTCAAGTATAATGATATCTGACAGTGATTAAAATCGCTATCATAAAATACGCTTCAATGGAAATCTGTAAATAGTGTTTAATTTTAAAAAATTGGTGGATTATTCCAAAAGCTATATGATCTCTTATTATTGTGATCTTTTGACATATCGTTGAAAGAAATCGGTTCGGTGAGAGCTCAGTAAAGGTGGTGACAGACACAAAAAATAAAAATAACAACACATCATAGAAAAACTAATACCTTCTCAGCTTCTTATCGAAGCTAATTATTTAATACAAAAATTCATTTATAATAAATATATATTTATAAAAAAAAATTACTTTAATCGGAATAAGTTAAACATGTATATTTGGGATCTTATTATCCAATAGGTATTATAGGACTGTGCTTAGGGTCTGCAAACATATTTTGAAGACTTTAATTTTTTTAGTAAAAAAATGTCTTGACCTGAATTTTAGAAGACTCAAAAAAAAGATTTCTATTAGTGCCTAATGCCTACAAATAGCTTAATCAGATTCTGTATATAATTTGTTATAATAATAAAGTTTAACACATTGAGGTGTTACGGATTTTTTTATGGATTGAGTTTTTATTTAAGAAACTTTTTTTACCCCTTCATTTATAAAACATTTACTTTTAACACATAATTATTGCCATTATGAATAGTGTTAACCTCTATCTTCCTCCTGGGCATTTCTTTGTTTTTTTTGGTGTATTATTATCTAAAAAATGAAACACTAAACATTGAATAATTTAAATTTTTTAAAGGAGTTAACTGATATTGATACACTTAATGAAAATGAAGAAGAAACTGAAATATTAATAGATGCATTGCTTAGCAAACAAATATGTGCTTTATTAGTTCAAAATTTAGAGCGAATGGATGAATCTGTTAAAGAAGAAGCAAATGGTGTACACACTACATTAGGCATTTTTGAAAACATTATGGAACTAAGGCCAGATGTTGTAATTGATGTTAGCAAGCAAGGACTTACTCAATGGTTGTTAAAAAGAATTAAAGCAAAGATGCCTTATGATGGAAACAAATTATATAGTAGTGAAATATTATCAATAGTATTACAAAATAATGAAGAGAATAGAGCAATGGTTGGAGAACTTGGAGGTATAGATATACTACTTCAACAATTAGCTGTAAGTTATTTAGAATTATTTTCTTTAATTTGAAAATTCCCTTTATTTTCTAAAAAAATAATTATATTAAGTAAACTGTATTAAAAAATGTGTTAAACATTTCTTATTAGTATTATAAAAGGCATGATCCTGCATCATCTGATGAACAGGAGATGATGGAAAATTTATTTGATTGTTTGTGTTCCTGTCTCATGAATAAACAAAATAGAGATAGATTTCTAAAAGGTGAAGGTCTTCAATTGATGAATTTGATTTTAAGGTATTCAAATTACTTAATTAATCTAGTAAATCCTAAACCAATATTATGTTTACTATTTTAGAGAGAAGAAATTAAGTAGAAATGGTTCATTGAAAGTATTAAATCATGCTTTATCAGGCCCTCAAGGAAAGGAAAATTGTAACAAATTTGTAGATATTTTAGGTCTTAGAACAATATTTCCTTTATTTATGAAAACACCAAAGAAAAATAGAAAGAAGATGCTAAGCACTGAGGAACATGAAGGTTTATTAGTTTATTAAATTAAAAAATAATTTAATTAAAAAAATGGCTGGTTGTTTATAATTATTCATCTATTATATCAGAATTTATTACCATTTTACATATAAAATTGAGGTGAGGTACGGGCATGACAATAATTATTATTAAACATTTCTCAGCTGCAACCATCCTCATGCCTGTTTTTAAAAATGTTAATAACTTTCGATTTAATACACAGGAGTCCAAAATGCAATTTTAGCTAGACAAAATTAATAAGAAATTTTTTACATAATATATCAAAGTATGTTTGAAAATTGGTAAATTTGGTATAAAAAAAAACTGGCATATAATTATTTGAAAAAGTTTGTTAATAATAGTATAGTAAATTTTTGATTTGCATGTTATTTCTACAACTCTCACATCATACTAACATTGTTGTCATTTTATTTCAAAAATAGTATTATGAATGAATGAGACAGATACTATTAATAAAATAAAAATTAAATAAATTAATAGTTAATTCAAAATTAACTTTATTAAATTAAATGATTAATAATATTTAAGTTATTATTAATGTTTAGATTAATTTATTAATAAATAATTATTTTCGCACTGAAAGTTCACTTTAATCCACATTGTTTTATTTTAAAGCTTGTGAATTGTACTATATGATGTATATACTTGCTCAGAGTAACTAAAAGTAAATAAAATATAATGATAAATTTTATCATGTTTAATAAATGAATTTATCTCAAGATATTAATCTTATAGTATTCTTAAATAATAGTATAAATTTAACAAATTCAATATTTGATCATCTACTGTGTAAAACTTATTGATAAAAACAAATTGAGTATTTTTAATGTTTTATCATAAGTAAGATTTTTATTAATTGATCATGAAAATATATATTTATGAGTAGTAAATAAATATATTACATTAATAAATAAAATTAAAAACTTAGTTTTAGTTAACTAAGGTGAGAACATTTTTTTAAGCTATAATCTTTATTTATTTTAAAAGCATTAATGCTGTGAGTTAGACTGTTGGCATAATGACTCTAAATGTTTAGCAATCTCCCCACTTTCTCTTATCATACTGAACTCGTATACCTATAGTGTATGTTAAAAGTAAGGTAAATATAAGTAAAGATAAAATTTAAATAAAAGCTTGGAAGAATGTGAATTATAAATTGTGTTTGAGTTACTTTAAAGGGTCCCAAGTTTATGCAACATTGCCATATGATTGTATAGTAATGCAGAAATATTTGTGACTTTAGGAGGTTAATCTTCTTCCCCTCTCACCAAACGTTATAACATCAGAAAAAATATATTACTAAGTTTTCAAGTCAATTAATAAACATTTGTACTGGATGATAATGTGTTTAAATTAACCTAACTAAATTTATAAATGCATGTAATTCACAACCCTGTTGATATTACACTATTTTTTTTTTTTTTTTTAGCAGATTTTTAGTTCTATTTTTTTAATTAATTATTTTGTTAGATATATTTCTTGATTTATCAGCTATCAATTGCTTTTTAGAATCAATTATCTTATTGGGTTGTAAATATTTTTTCAATTACAACATACATAATTAATTAGATTTTAATAGATATAATTATTTAATAGATTATATGATTATCTGATCATATAATTAAGAAAATGACTTTTGGACCAGTATTTTGGAAATTCTCATTATTGTACCTAGGTGGGAGGAAGAGTACATCTGAGAAATGACTAGTGATAAAAATAACAATATCCATCTCACCTCTAACAATCACTAAAATATATTAATGAATTCTGAAGTATAATTTTAGGAAGTAGCAATTATTTGAATAAGTCAGGATTAGGTCAGTTAATAATAAAAAAATGAGTTTTAGTTCAAATATTAGTCTAAGTTTTTGACCTATATTAATATATATGTATATGTATTTTTTTTTTGAAAATAAAAATTATCGGATAAATTTTTTTTAATGCAATAAAATATTGACTAATATTTTGATGATTTTATTTATTAAAAATATTTTTTAGATATTGAAATTGATTATAAAATGATAAATAAATTTCCTTGCCTAGCTTTTAAAAATAAATATTTTAAAAATGGCAATAAATTAATTTTTAATTTGATAAACTGACATTTGAGAAAATGAATACTAAAGTCAATTGAGTCAGGTAGTAACAGAGATAAATTCAAATAAAAGATAAGTTCTTAAGAAAACTGTCATCGAAGCATTGATAAATTATTTTTTAATTATAGACTTATCAAAGTATCATTGCCAGTTGGCATATAAACTTATTTCTATACTGTGAGTTACAAGAGAACACAACTGAGTAATATTTTTAGTTTAAGCTATTGGCTAGTTAAATTACATAAAATATTAATACTAATAACATTTTGTAATATTAAAAACTGCTAAAAAATATTTAACCAAAGAACAAAATAAATATACTAATTGAAACTTGAAAGTATTCTTTTTTATAACAATAATTATACACTTTAATCAAAATTAATATTCATGTTAAATTGGTAAGCATTCTAAATTAGACTTTTAAATAGTGAGCAATAAATAAAATATACATATTTTTTAAATTAGACTTAAGAATTAGTATACATTTTTGAAAATAGATATATTTAAAATGAACTATTTGACATCATATTTAAATTATGTAAAATTCTTAATTATTATTATTATTTATATGTGTAAAAAAATTTCAGAACATGTTGTGTCAATAATTGCTAATATGTTGCGTAATTGTCGAGGCACACAAAGACAACGTCTTCTAACAAAATTTGCTGAAAATGATATGGAAAAAGTTGATAGACTAATGGAGTTACACTTTAAGTATATGGAAAAAGTGGAAGAAATTGATGTAGATATTGAAGAAAAGGTATTTAAAATAAAAAATGTTCAGTATTTATATGAATTAATTCTTATAAAATAATTTTTAGAATGAGGAAGATGAGGATGAACTATATCTTAAACGTTTAAATGGGGGATTATTCATTTTACAATTAATTGATTATATTTTGTTGGAAGTTTGCAATAGTGGACCCAGTATTAAAAAAAGAGTAACACATATATTGAACATGAGAGGTGGTACTTTGAAGACCATCAGACAAATAATGAGAGGTATTTTTGACTAAAATTTAATTATCTATCGCTTGGACTGCTTCCAATATTTCTTAAAATCTTGTATTATATCCTAAATAACTTAGCATCATTTTTTTTAATTTACAGAATATGCTGGTAATCTAGGTGATGATGGAGACAAAGAATGGCAAGAACAAGAGCAACGTCATATTTTAAAAATGGTGGACAAGTTGTAATATTACTATAACTACTGTATATAAAAACTGTGTTTACTAAAAATTAATAAATTATAATTTGCATGTAATTTTTAATACTATTATAAAAATAAAATGTATTCTTAACAAAATAGAGTATTCTATTCGAAGTTCTATAATTTTATATTACGATACAAACCTACATTTTTATTTTAAAGATAGTTAAATTATACTTGAAATAAAGCACAAGAATTTTTTACTTTGGTCGTTGACATTAAAAGAAATAGAATGAAATACATGAACGTGAATAAGTTGATTACTTAAGTGCTTAGCAAGTATGTCAATTTTTTAAACAACCAAGTAGTATTACTTATTAAATTTAAACTAATTTGATTAAAACCATGTATAAGAAAAGTTATAAAATATAAGTAATTTAAACAAAAATATTTACTTCCATTACCTCTATACTTCTATTTTAACTACAAAACTATAAGTCACAGATAAACGACTAAAGATAATGACTTTGCTCCTCAAATTTACAATATACAGTAGTATGAGCAATTATAAGATATATTTGGAAAAATTCGAATTGGTGGTTCTAAGTAGCCAAGGTGAATTATGATAAACTTGCAAACATTTTTAAAAATAGATATATATTTATTTTCAAATAGTAACTAATTATAACAAAATGAAATTCTCATTAACTTTTTTAACCATCAAAATATTAATAAATTAAGTCGAATCCCAAATTCTATGGTAATTATCTAATATTTCTGAATGAAGTTTATCTTCAACTAACATAAAGTAACCCTGGATTTGAGCTGCACTAGCAGGTTTTCCTGCTTTAGAAACAGTTTCAGCAAAATTCTTAGCTAATTGATCGTTATTAACACAATCTAAGAAAAATCGTTTGTACATTCTCTCAATTTGAGATTTAGAACAATGCCCAATAAATTCTTTTACGTCAATTCTTCCAGGACGTATCAATGCAGGATCCAGCCTTAAATAAAATATAAATTAAATTATAAAATTTGTTAAATTAAAAAATAGTTGAACTAAAATGGAGAGTTTGATACAAAAATAAAATAGTTCAATTTTTAATGCATTGGAAGTATACATAAAAAAGGCACAAGGGAAAAATGGTAATAGTCCATTTCTGTACATTTTTCAGTAGAGCAAAAATAAACTCCTATATTTTTAATAGGAAAATAAAACTAGACACTTAAATGTTAAAAAAAATAAAACTATTTTCAAAATATGGATTTTATTACTTGGTGCAACTGCTAATGGGCAATCAATCAAATTATAAAAAATGGACTTTTTAACTTGAATTGGAAAGACATTTTTTTTATTATACGGAGTATTTGGTCTCATAAAATCATTCAATTACTCGTAAAATAAATACAATATTGAAAAAAATTATTTTTTTAGTTCCATATATTTCTTGATTTATCAGCTATTAATTACTTTTTAAAATCATTCCTTATGGTTTATAAGGGCGCCAACTCTATTTTTTTTTTAATAGAAACATGCATATCAATGGTAAAGAGCACACATATGGTAAATACACATTTATGCCTTTTTAAAGAGACATTCAAAGATCACATATAAGATATATACTAGAGTAAATATAACATCTGATCACAGCATAATATAACTTCACAAGAGTATTTTGAACACCTCATTCGTGCACATGAAAATTCACAATATAAAATTTAATAGCTTATAAAATAAAAAATCATTTAATATAACAAGAGTTAACAACTCTTGGACTAGTACTTCATAAGATATTCTCATTTTTATACCTGACCAGTAGAAATAATATGGTCAGGAAATGACTAGTGACAAAAATATCAACATCTGATCTTACTTCCAACTTTCACTATAAAATGTTAATAACTTCCTAAAATTATACTTCCAAATTTATTAACAATTTTTAGTGATGAATAGAGGTGAGAAGAAGGTATTGTTATTTTTATCACTAGTCATTTCTCAGTTGTACTCTTTCTCTCACCTAGGTACAATAATGAGAATAATTTCCAAAATACTGGTCCAAAAGTTGTTATCAACCAGTTATTTTCTTAGTTAGATGATCATCTACTAAAATCTAATTACTAATTAATTATGTATGTCATTTGAAAAAAAAAAGTTTACATCCCAATAAGATAATTGATTCTAAAAAATAATTGATAGTTGATAAATCAAGAAATATACCTAACAAAAAAATAAAAATTTTTTTTAATATTGAATTTATTTTGTGAGTGATTAATGATAAACTGATCACCTTGTATACCAGAAAATATTATATACATGCATTTTTTATCAAGTTTTTTAAAACATAAAGTTACAAATACTATTGTACTATTTGAAACATATAAATCCAATTATACAAGTCCAAAATATAAAAATTTATTAACAATTTTCTTAAAATTTGAAAAAATGGAACTACTTTCTTTAAGCAGGAAATTCTTCAAATTATTAGTTATTTTTAAATTTGTAGGAAAATTTAACATTTAAGTAATTAATTTTAAAGCAAGTGCTGAATATTAAAGAATGTTAAATGTTTAAAATAACTTTCACAATAAGATTTACCTATCAATAAAGTTAGTTGTCATAAAGAGTATTCTAGCTTCAGATGAAGCAGCTCCATCAAGAGCATTCAATAAACCACTAAGAGTAACCCGACTAAGTCCATCATATGCAGCAGTAACTAGAATGGTATTAAGTATTATTAATATAATTAATACACAGCTATTAATATGTAGCAAAATACTTTGTTTTGATTCATGTCTTCCGCCAAAAGCTGCATCAACATCTTCTAGTAATATAATTGTACTTTGAGGAGCAGCAGACATTAAATAATTGAGCCGATCATCAGTAAGGCCACGTTCACTCAAATTTAATAAACATACACCATACTGTAATTCACCAGCTAATGCTTTAATAAAGGAAGTTTTCCCACATCCTGGAGGACCATATAATAAATAACCTCTTCTATAAGGTATACCACGTTCAATATACCAATATGGTTTATTTATAAATTTTTGAACATCTTTCAGAATACGTTCTGAGACACCATCTTCTAAAACTACTGATGACAATGGTCTAGGTTTTTGAGGATGACCAAACGGACGCCATTCAGATCCTAAGGCTGTATACACAATTGTACGACCTTCCATTGTTTTTAAGGCCATTTGCCGAGCTACCTGACAAATTAACAACATGTCAACACATTAATATTGAGTTAAAACAGTTTAAAATTTCACCTTCTTCTAAAATATTTTTAAATAATAATTTATCTCTTCCAAAAGCAGTTAAAACAACATTTTCCCATGGGACCCCAGCATGCAGGTCAAGTGATTGTTGTTCTCTTGTGCGAGTAACTTGAATAAACTTTCCCTGATACCTGTAATTAAATTTTATGGATAACAACTAATAAAATCCATGTTGGAGCATATAATGGTATTTATAAATTTAATTGCAGTTTTGACAAATTTTATATTGAAAAAAGAAACAAATATTTTAACTTAAGTGTTTTTTATATCTATAAAGGACACATTATAAAATTTAAATTGAAAAAACAAATCCTAATTCTATATTATCCAAATACGTTGTGGAGAATAATCATAATATTATTTAAAATTAGCTTAATACTTAATTATAATATTATTTATTAATATCATGATTATTAATGATATTTTAATATTAATAATAGTATAAAAATGTATATTTATATTATCATAATATTAGTTATATAATAAATAAAAACTTAGAAATTTTGAAGCCCCAAAAAACTGTTTGTTACTTAAGTTTTAAAGGAATTGCATATCTGTAGTTAAAAATAATAATATTGATAATAACTTGAACATCCAAACAGACTTTAAAAATAATGTTCTTTTTCAGTATTTATTTAATAAATATTAAATAATTAAATATCATAGAAGTATCATAGAGTAAATATTCATGTTTACAAAAATCAATATTTATTTCTATACTTTTTAATAATGTCACTTGCAGTGTTTTCCATGTACTTGTCATAATTTATTACTGTTGTTATATGTATCCATGTATTAGTTTATTCTGTATCTAATCGTTTTAATTAGTGATGGGCATAAACGAATGATTTCGATAATCGAATGATTAGTAATCGAGACATTTTCATAATCGAGTGAATCTCTCGAAGTTAAAATCGTCTGCTTGTATGATAAGAATAATCAACTATTATTATTTATCGAGAGAATCGAAAAATTATTCGAAATATGAATAAATATACCTATAGTAAATAATTATTAATTTAATTTTAAATAATTCTAATTAGAATAAGTTTCTAATACTAAAAATACAACAAAATGTGAAGAAAATTGTGAGTATTAGAAGCATACTTCTATATTTTCTTGAAATAATGGAACTGGAATAATAGCTATATGTATTTAAATTTCACTACTTAGTATCCACTATAAGATTTAAACAATTTTTATTTCTATTAATATGGGTCTATTGTGATTGAAGAAGAAATATACACCAAATTTAATGAACACCTCCATTATCAAGCAAATGGATAATATATTAATATCAAATAAATTTCCCATAATCCTACTAAAAAATTTAACATAAATAGCCAAAGTATAAACCAAAATAAATAAGTTTAAAAATTAAACCAATAAGTAACACTAAGGAGTTAAGAACTTAAAAAATCAAGATTATGATAAAGTTATAAAATTATTATCAACAAAAATATTAGTATTTTACTCTATAAGGTGTACTCCAATGCTTGGCAAAAAGTGATATGTTGTATTAACACGTCCTGTGTCCATTTGCTCAAATGTTGTTTCAACGCTTAAATGTTGAGTACGTCGAGCTGCTTTTTGAGTAATCCACAATAATACCCACTGGTAACTCTTGTCACGACATGGCACTTCTAATGTCATCATAAAGTTTCTTCGGAACAAAATAAGACCAGTTGCTGCACCTTTCCTTAATAGAGCAGCTCCAACACCAAGTCCAAAAAGACCAAAACCCGCTCCAAAATACGGATTATCCCCCAAAGACGAAAAGACGTCGGCCAACGGCATATTTAAAAAAATTCTAAATCTCAATGAAGTGAGAACATTTTAATCAATATAATCAACCGTCTGTACGTTCAGGACAGTTATTTCGTAACCAACATCAAGATATTATCTTTTTAGTGTATCATTCCTTGAATAGTTAAAATTTATAAGTAAACAACTCTAATTTTCTAGCAATCGTTTTTAAACTTTTCAAAAGCTAACTTTTTGCTGAAAAAAACGATGGCCTTTTAGGCATATTGACCGGAAACGGGTCGTGTTTGGGAACACATGACCGACATACGTTTCCGCCCGACGGGAAACTCCGCGCACCGCTCTTCACCAGCATTTGTTTTTCTCTCTTTATCGCACCTCTATCTCGCTTTGTCGTTCACGCGCGCGCTCACCCGTCCCGTCTCCCGAGCATTTCGCATGAATGGGAACGCTTTTCGGAAGGAAGGACACACAAACCATGAATCAATTACTTTTTTGAATGAAACGTCGTTGATGAATTGGCGGCGGACGTGCACCGGGTTTGCGCGAAATGACGATGGCTGAGGGCAAGCCAAGCTTCAGGGTTGTCGAGAGGCTTAAGATCAAAATTGGTGAGTGTTTCTTATACCAAAATATTTGGGGCCATTTTTGATATCTATGGTCTTATCCGGGCGACTGGTTGCTCCTACACACGGGGATCTGTTAACCCAATTTTCGTTTAGAACTCATTTTTATTATTTTTTATATTAAGGTGATGCAAAGAATTTGGGTAAGGGACATTCATCACTTAAAGACGGACATTGTACAATCACTCTGGATCAGGAAGAGATATTCCGTACAGCTACTATCGAGAAGGCAATAAGGTAAGTTGTTGTGAGATATTTAATAATTTGTAAGAAGTTGTATTGTTTAATCATGATATAGAGGGTAACATATTAGTTGAAAATATTTGATAATTTCTTTTTTAGATTCATAAAATATATAAAAAGCAAATATCTTATTAGTTGTCTCATGAATTTAGTATTCGTCAAACATATATATATTTATATCAGTGTATTTAAATTACTATTATTATTATTTATGATTCTTGATTTTTGAATAATTTTTATTTTCCTTTTTTAATTAGTTATTTTAATCAAAATTAAATCATATAACTGTTTGTTAATTCATAGTGATAAGAAAAGAATGTTTATTAAATTTTTAGTTGTAAAAGAAGTTAATGGAAAATTATTTCATGAGTATGATCATTTTTAACACCTAATAGATAATCATATTTATTTTATGTTTAGTCCGTTTTGGGGTGAAGAATTTGAATTTGAAATTCCTCGTCGTTTCCGTTACCTGGGTGTATGTGTATATGAACGGGATAGACCTCTTGGTAGAGTAACAGTTAGACGTGACCAACTGACATCATTCAATGATAAAGATCACTGGTTTCCTCTAAGACCTCTTAATGTTGAATCTGAAGTCCAGGTAAAAAAAGTTATTTTTTAGAGTTTTCTTTATTATTAATAATATATAAAAGTTGAAATGAATTTTTATAATTATTTCAAAATTGAATAGTAACCATTTCAAAGATATATGATAAGAGTACCAATTATGAACTCTTTAGTATCGTGGCCAATTGATATTTGATCATTAAATCATAAGTTATTCGTAAAGCATATTGATTCAATAATTTTTCTTAAATATTTGTAATACAAATAAATTTAATGGATTTAATGGTAAAAAGTAGTACAGTGGACAAAACCGGTTCATTCATCCTATTGATGTTATGGGAAACATGTAATGTTATGGACAGTTCACTGCGGGTATTATTCAAATAAAATTATATTCATTTTAATGGTACAAATTATGTCCACTTCTATAAATTAAGGAATTAATATATTAGATTATTAACAGCATTATGTTAAACTTTAAAAAAATGTTCTATTTTCAATATTTAGTTTTTTTATATTTATTAAATTAAACAATTGGTTTTTATAAATGTTTAAAATTCCAAAATTATTCAAAATGCATTATCCTTATTATTTTTAATTAAATTAACTAGGCTTTATTTTATTTTTATTTTATTCCATAAAATTCACCAAAATACATAAGTAACTTGATTATTTTTTTTATTTATATACTCGAATTTTATTATGAGATTGTTAAACATGTTTGTTTCATTTGGTCATTTTTATATGTATTTTTAGTATAAGGGTAAACATTTTTATCAAGTAATCAATATTAAATATATTCACTTAAATATTAAAATATTAATTAAATGTATAAATCTAGAATGTAATTATTTTGATACCAGAAAATAATGTTTCACATTTTAGTAATTTTATTTTCCAATTTTCAGGGGAAAATTCATATTGAAATAGATTTTAGTGAAAATCGAAGTAGACTTGGAGTCCGTTTAAATGAAGCATGTGAATTAGCTATTACAAATGGAAACTGTGATCCTTTTGCTGATGTTACAGTTAGGTACACAAATGATAAAACAGAAAATCAGAGGACCAAAGTTAAGAAAAAGACTAATTCTCCTGTTTTTGATGAGGCATTTGCATTCTCTGTAAGCTCATTTTTTCAAATGTATTTATATTCATTTTTATATTGTCTAAACAAAATATCTCATATAGCTTCCTGGAATGGGTAGAATACATAAACAACATTTATCAAACCAAACACCTCCAGCTGATTGGGCAGAACTTATCGTTACCCTTTATCATGAAGTATCTAGTAGTAATACTGTATTTTTGGGTCAAGTAATTATTCCATTACAAGGAAGAACCGTTAGTGCATGGTAAATAACAACACTTAATAATTTAATTATAATAAAATTATTTTTTATAAATGTAATAAATAATCATAAATTATTAACACTTTATTATTTATAATAAGGTTTTGTGTATACATACATTTTATTTATAATTAATGAAGAAAATTTAATAACCATAATTTTCATCATCATTTCCTTAGCCTTTATGCCTACCTATTTGGGGTCTTCTCTACCTTACGAAGATTTAACAAGACTTTTATAACAGTTGTCAACTTGACACAAACTTATTATAACTTAGGGAACTAGTATGGGGCAGGGTGTGTGTCACTGTTAAAGTCCTATATTGTCACCCATCTAATTGTAAACAGTGTGACCGAATGATTCACTGTGCCAAATCATGCCCCTTAACCCTTTAGCAGGCAGTTGCCTATTTTTAACATTCATAGTCGCGTGGGAGTCTATCAGACCCCATTTCTAAAAAAGTATAAAATATGTATAAAAAAGTTCATTTTTTTAAATTCAAAGACATTATTTGTTACCATATGATATATAAAAATGAATTAAAATTAAAAATTAAATAAAATACAAAATTATGTGCATTACTAAAAATTATATTACGAAAAAAAAAAAATTTAATTTTCAAAATTTCATTAAAAAATTTTGGTTTGTAAAAAAATTATTTTAACTGTAAAATCTTATTTTTAAGACTGTAAACAAAAGCTTTTACTATTACAAAATGTATTTTAATTAATTTTTCTTGTATGTCTTTGAGCTCAAACACGGCTTATATTTATTAGTTTTATGTGTATTTACATTTATATAATCATTTTTCTGAATTGAATTTTTTTATTATTAATATTACAATACATTTAATAATTATGATACAAGTATATACACTTATTTGTTCGTAGTAGCACATCGATTAGCGATAATCAATGTGTCCACATTGCAATGCGACTTATTTATTACATGTTTTGTTCTTATTTGTTTGGTATCATCGAGTAGTGGAAATTCTAAATAGATAATTTATTTTTAAAACTTAATTGCACAATCTTAATTCCACAATATTATATCGATTATAACATTGAATTTACAATAAAACAATATTTTGAATAAAAATAAAAGTCCAAAAAAAAATTATAACGTTACAAGTCGCGTGGGAGTCAAATTGACCCATTTCAATTTTGATGAATATTTTAAGTCATACATTTTTTTTTCGAAGGTATTTATTTATGAAAATCGATTCAATATTACTATAAAAACCATCTTTTAAATTTATATCTATGTACACCCTTTATGCAATATAATACATCCGTTTTTATTTATGTGGGGGTATGCTAGACCCCCACGCAACTGTTTAAGGGTTAATAACCATAAGTTTACCATAAATAATTCTAATACTTTTATTTATACAAATTAACTGCTTAATCAAAATAAATCACTATTTTTCATTGTTTTACAAACCTACTAATTTTTATTAAAATTTGCATTAGTTATCTTAAGTAATCTATCTATTTAATTTTTCTTATATTAATACTTCTACTGGTTCTTTTTATAATTTAAAAATGGACTAAATTTAAAAACAAAGTTTCATAAGTTGTATAATAATAAATTATTTGTTATTCTAATGATTCATTAAAATATCTCATCCATACATATGATACATGTGGCAATCATTACATATGATTGTTGGGTATGGTGCCATTGTTATTATTTTTTCTCTAATAGCTAATAGTAAATATTTAAATAAATATAACTTTATTAATTAGGTACTTTTTGCAACCACGTAACCGAAAATCAAGTCTAAGAGAAGATCAGGGTTTTAATTATCCTAGTGTTGGTTCATTACGTTTAAAAATACATTACACTGCTGATCATGTTCTACCATCACATAATTATGAACGTCTAAAACACATGGTTATGAATAGCCATTCTGTACAAGTTAGTATTTTAAATATTTAATTATTAATAGGGTTTGGTACTATGCATTTATAAATTTTATTTTAGTTATCCCAAGTACATCAATGTTAATAAATACTTTTTAGCTTTGATGCGAAGCTGAGAAGGTATTGGTTTTACTATGATGTGTTTTTATTTTCTCAGCTCTTACCAAACCGATTTCTTTCACAAACGTCAAAAAATCTCAAATCGTATATAGTCTAAGACATTACCCTCAAAAATTGAAAAAAATTTCCTTTGTACCCCGTAAATGAGGGAAATCTCAAAAAAAATCGCCAATTTTCAACATTATTTCAATTTTTTTTACTTAAAACTGCCATATCTTTTTTAAAAATAACCAAATCAATATTATTTTATTTTTTTATATGCATAATATCTTTATCTTTTATTTGGTATATTTTTTTTATAAATCTGACTCTTTACCTGCCCACAAGGGGGGTTTTAAAATGACAACTTTTTCACAAAAAATTTACTTTTGAAAGTGTTCCTGAAAGTCTGATACTTTTATATATATCTTAAATTAAAACTAATGTTATGTACTTTATTATGGAATAAAAAAATGTCGGACTATATTTTGTTTTCACGGTGAAAATGGCTACCAAATGCTATTTTTGTGTGAAAATTCTCAATTTTATATTTTACATTTTTTACTTTAAAATGCTATAACTTATTAATAAGTGTATGGATCAACACAATTTTTTTATGAGAAATAATATTTATATCCCTTTTTTATTTGACAGAATTTATCTTAATCAAAATATTAATAAGGAAATAGCAGATCATGTAGCTTTTGGAATAATCCACCAATTTTTTTAAATTAAATACTATCTAAAGATTTGCATCAAAACGTTTTTTTATGGTGATTTTAATCACTATCAGATATCATTAAATTTTTTTTTTCTTATTTCTAATCAATGTATATTAATTAGAATTTTAGGTTTAAAGGACACATATATCTATATTTATGATATATGGCATATATACCTACAATAAACTTTCATGAAGTGAGATTTTTTAGATAAAAGTGATCCAAACAAATTGTATAAATGCATAAGGTTCCAAACTATAATTATTAATCATTTTATCATGAACCGCATGATAAATTGTGTTAACTATAAAAATTATATTTTAGCCAACTACAGCAAGTCTAGTGTATCTTTTGGGAGAAATAATTCCTAATATTTTAGATGTAGCCCAACCCTTAGTACGTGTTCTACTTCATCATGGGCAAATAGTACAGACAATCAGATCCCTTGCTGTATGGGAAATATCTAAAGTTACGTAAGTATCTTCTGATAACAAAAATTTTTTTCAAACTGGAATTATTTTCATTTTTTTTTTTTAGTGATGCAAATACTATATTTCGTGGTAATTCTTTGGTATCAAAAATGATGGATGAATCTATGCATGTAGCTGGAATGAGATATCTACATGAAACTCTTAGACCTCCATTAGAAAGATTGTTGTCAGAAAGAAGGCCGTGTGAAATTGATCCAGCACGAGTCAAAGATACTGCAGTTATTAGTCATAATTTGGCTAATTTAAAAGTAAAATATTATTTTTATAATTGATTAAGCTATTATAATGTTTATTATTAAACATAATCTTTAAAATATGATTAGATTTATGTAGAAGATGTATTTAAAGCTATTACTACTTCAGCTCTTAAATGTCCAACTGTTATGTGTCAATTATTTCACACACTTAAAGAAGTAGCCATAAAATTTTTTCCAGGTAATAAATTTTTGTTTCAAAGTATTGATACAATTAATTATTTGTATATATTTTCTTTTAGAAAACAAAGAAATCAAGTATTCCGTTGTATCTGGCTTCATATTTTTAAGATTTTTTGCACCTGCTATTTTAGGTCCCAGACTTTTTGATCTCACTAAAGAACAAATTGTGAGTTATTTTTACAAAAGCATTGATAAAAAATTACAATATATTTTTTTAACTTTTTAGGATAATCAAACAAATAGAACTCTAATATTAGTATCTAAAACAATCCAAAGTTTAGGTAACCTTGTTTGTTCACGATCAAATTTTAAAGAAGAATACATGTCTTCTATGTACCAAGCAGTATACACTGAACAACATGTTACTGCTGTTAGACAAGTATTAACCAAAATTATTAATAATATTAAAATTATTAACTAATACTAAATCATTTTTTTAGTTCTTAGAAATAATTTCTGCATCAGCTGGTCCTGCACAATGTACACAAGACACTCCTGTTACATTAAAAGAAGGGTAATTACTCAATCATTTTTTTATATTTTATTAACTACGTTCTTTTCTGGTGTCTAGTAAATACTTGTAAATCACTTATACTAATTGTCTATTTATTTTAGCTTTCTAAGGAAAATTACTTCTTGGTAAGTTTTAGATGAACAAAAATTTAATTGGAAAAATATGATAGTCCTAATTTCTTTTCATTTATTTTAAGAAGTAAACATAATCACTACTAAAATAGGCTTAGCTCCATAATTTTTTAAACATTTTAAATACAGAGTAGTCCATTTATCATTACCCATTCAATTAATATAATTATGAAAATAACTGGTTAATAAAAACTATTAAACCAGTACTTAAAAAATTACAAACATTTTTAAGTCTTAAAGAGAGAAATATCTCTAATGAGAGAAATAGTCATAATAAACTTCTCTCTTAGTCCACATTTCAAAATTGTTGTTATCAACTAAAAAAATAATTTCTAATATTGTATTTATTTTACTAGTAATTGAGGGGGTTAGGATAAACCGATCATTCTGTATTTTTTTATATGAATATTTATAAGGTAGAAGAAAAATTAATTTAGGATCCCAAAAATATTATTTTTGATTGCACCTGTAGAAGTAGTAACAATTTGTTGTTGCAGGATGTTAACAAAAAGGGCTCAAGGTAGAAAACGATTTGGTAGAAAAAATTTTAAGCAGCGATATTTTAAGTTGACTACTAGAGATTTATCATATGCAAAACAAAAAGGTTTGTATTAATTGAATAGTTAAATTTTCATCCTTATATTTATAAATATTTTTTTAATTTTAGGAAAAGAACCACTTTGTACCATTACTTTATCAGATATTTTGGCTGTAGAACGTCTTCAACAAGAATCATTTAACAAAAACAATATGTTTCAAATAATACAACCTGAAAGAGTACTCTATGTGCAAGCTAGTAATTGTGTTGAAGAAAAAGAATGGGTAGATTTACTTACTAAAATGTGTTTTTCCAATACTAAACGTCTCATGCTGTATCATCCAGCTGCATTTATAAATGGCATTTGGTTATGGTATGAAATTTTATTGCATTTTCCTTATTTATATTCTACATTTTTATATTTTAATTTAGTTGTAAATCTAACAATGAAAGAACCAAAGGATGCCATGAAGTTTCCACATCTGTTGATAATATCCAAACAAGTAGTGTTGATGTTGACAGAGAACTCTCTAGATTACATGCACTTTGTGTTACACATATTGATCGATTTGATAGTGTTTTAAGTAATATTTTTAGTTTATTTTAGTTTTTAATTTTTAAATTGTGTTTTTTTAATTCTAATTATATTAACTTATAGAAGCATGTGAATGTAAAACTGTATATCCAGGAGACAATAGATTGTGTCACCCTTTATTGATAGAAGACCCAAAAACTACTTTCAAAACTTTGTCGACACTACGAGATATAATTTATACATTAGAACAGGAGCATAGAACAGTTTTAAGAACAATAGCTAGAGAAACAAAATATGGTAGCAAGTGAGTAGGCATAATATATTATTAATTTTAATGTAAAATGACATATTTGATAATGTTATTAATCAACTTGTATATTTTAAAAATAAATAAATAAAAATTTTCTTAACTTTATTATTTCAGACAAGCCCCAATTGGAGATGACAATTATTTGCTTCTTGCTGGTCGCAAAGATTTGAGTGCCCATCATCACCAAAAAGTTTGGTAGCACAGGCTTAAAAGATCCCGTTCAATTTAAATGGGTAAATGTAACAAAAACACATTTTTAACACTTGCATATGTTTGTATAATAATTACTATAGACATATGTAAGTTATGGTTGTATTAAAATAATTCTACGTAACTTTTATTGAAACTTATTTGAAGCATAAATAATACTATTAATTTTATTATTTTAGGCCTATTCTTAAACTTATTAAATGACAATTTTCAAATTTTACAAAAAAAAAATTAACCCATTAAAATGGTGTTGTTATGACGTTTATAGTTTTATATACGCTTTTCCTTAACAAATAAAAAATTGTGCCAACAGTAATTAACACCCTTGTGTTCATATAATAGTANTTATATATATATATATATATATGTTATAAAATATTGTACATACGAGTGAATCGACTCCACATTCCCTTTGTTTTCTTTCTTCTTTGTAAAAATTATAATATCATATATTATGTACAGTATTTATTAATTGGAGAAAAAAATTCCAGTTATCTTTTTATCTACAGAGTCGATTGTATGTTTTTCTAACACCAACTATGTTGTGATTGTTTAATTTTTAATAACTGAAAACACCAAATTTTTGAATTAATGTTTAAGATACTTTTAAAAATGTTACTGTTCTCTAAAATGAAACAAAAAATTGTACTAATATAATATTAATGTTAGATGTGTTAATGTTTGAAAAATTCTTTGTTTTCAAGTCTTCCTTACTCTGATTAAACTGTATAATTTTTAGTTACCTCAATGAAAATTCAAATATGTAGTAGGTAATATTATTTTATAGTATTTAAATTGACATATGTTTAGTATGATATATACGTTGTGTGTAACAGATTAATTGTTACATAATTGTTTATTGCATGGTTTCTTTGAAATTATACATTTAATTATTATCATTTTAATAATACAAAATAAGATTATAAAGTTTATCCTGAAAGAAACACCATAACAATATTACAAATGCTATTAGTTATATGTTCTCGTGCTTTTTGTTTCCATGTAAAAAAAAATTTTAATAAATATAGTATTTAACAATTAACTATAATATTTTTAAATGTGTGAAACCAATTATTTTATATTAGTTAAAACAAATTTATTTTAAATTGTCATATTTTACTTATATTGATCTGAATTATTAGAGTCAAACATATAATTATTATTATTCATATTATATATTTTTCTTTTATATATTGCTACGTAAAATTAATTTTACTAAATCTAACAGTATATTAATTCGAAATTTATTGTAATTTATTAATACTGAATAACTAAGGACTGCATATATAAATTATATTGACTAAGTACCAGATAATGCCGCTCTATTACAAACCCATAATATTAAATATTATGGGTTTATTATTAGAGCTAAATAAATTTTATTTAGCTCTCAATTTTTTAAAAGTAATAAACAAAAATAAGGTCTTTAATGCATAAAACTCGCATGTATTTATAATTATAAATACATGCGAGTTTTAATCATTGGTGGGCATTAATTTTGTTTAAACTTTTCCACTTAACTAGTTAATTATTTTTCTAATTTTTAGCTTAACTAATTTAATTTTCCGTTGAAATAATTTAGTATTTTTCAGTTTAGTTAAAATAACAGTTAAGCTAAATTCAATATTTCATAAAAAAAATGTATGTCTTCATATGCTGCGTACGTGGTTTAATTAAATAAAAAATTGAAATTCCCCCCATCCCAATAATATATTTATAAACGATAAATATAATTTTCTGGTTTTGTTCAAAAATGTATATGATTTTTTTTAATAACTAGTTTTAAACATAAAACAGTGCAACCAACACAAAAATGTATAAAGGTCGAAACTACCAGTCATAGTATAAAAATTTGAGAAAAGGTTAAAGATAAGAAATGAGACATTGGTATCTAAAAACCAGTTTAGATGCCTGGTAAGTCAGCAATGGAGTCATTTTTTTATATGAGACAATTAATAGAAAAGTTTAGGGAAAAGGAGAAAAAGCTATGTATGGTATTTATAGATTTGAAGAAAGCGTATGATTGAGTATCACAAGGTTTTAAAGTGGGCATTAATGAGAAAATGGGGGTGGTTGAAGTGGAGAGAAGTGTCTGGTGTGTTATGCAATAAAATAATTCCAATGAGGTTGAAAGGTAAATTTTACAAGACTATTGTAAGACCAGCTATGTTGTATAGTTCAGAGTGTTGGGCGGTTGACAAGAAAGTAGAGCAGAGATGAGAATTCTTAGATGGATGAATAGAGTGACTAGAGAAGATGGGATAAGAAGCGAACATATACGAGGGAGTGTAGTTGTAACGCTAATTGTAGATAAGATGGAAGAAAGTTGACTTAGATGGTCTGGTCATGTTATGAGGAAAGAGGAAGCGGTAAAAACATTAATATAAATGAATGTCGAAGGAAGAAGAGGTATTAGAAGACCAAAAAAGAATTGGAGGGATGTAATTGGATGTGATATGAGGACGGCTGATGTGACCGTAGATCATGTGGGTGATCATGTCATGTAGAAGTTTAGAATAAGGGTGGCCGACTCCAAGTAGTTGGGATTAAGGCGAAAAAAAAGAAAAAGATTACCAGAAATTCCGGTGGCAATTGACATAATATGATTGTTGTGTGGGAATGTACAATTTAGCGTTTAGTTGGGTTTAAACAATAATTTATGGAAGGTGTTTAGTCCAAAATTTAATATTTTAATGAAAATAAAATAAACAAGTTTTGTATATTTTTTAACAATTTTAATTTTTAATTATCATATTTACTAAGTAGGTGAATACCATTTTTTAATTTATATTTTAATCAACAGCAATGATAATAATGTACGATTTTAATATTTTTATAATTAAATTAGTTATACATGTTAAGTATTCAAATACTGCGGGACGTGGTAAGAGCCTGCACGTGGCGTCCCCTGTATTACAATATTGAGTCTACACAAGAATATATATTGCGAACTAATCTTACTAACACCGGTGCTAGAATGCCTAGGCGTTCAAACTCAAAACGGCCCTTTTCAGGGCACCCCCCCTCCCCGCAGCATTTAAAGTGATGATACAAAATATAGAAGGTTTCTCAGTAATCAAAGGCGAACTTCTTGCAAACCTTTGTAAAAAAGAGAAATGCGACGTGTTATGTGTTCGAGGACCCACGAGGATGAGGTTAGCCCTTGTCCAAAAATACCAGGAATAAATCTAGTCATCGAGTTACCACATCCAAAATACGGAAGCGCAATATATTCCAAACCTGGACTGGTGGTTAAAAACGCAGCTACCAGCCACAGCAAACAAATCGAAATACTAACTATTGAGGTAGGCAACTGTACAATTATCTCAGTGTATAAACCGCCGAACACAGACTTCACCTTCGAAAAACCGATCAACTTCGACAACTGTGATACAAAAAAAATGGTTCTTGGTGATTTCAACGGCCAAAGTACCACATGGGGATATCTAGAAAACGACCAAAATGGAGAAAACGTGGAAAACTGGGCTGAAGCTGAAGTGTTGTCTCTTATCCATGACTCAAAACTTCCCCCGTCTTTCAATAGCGGCCGGTGAAAGAAGGGCTATAATCCAAACCTAATTTTTGTCAGTGACAAAATTGACGCACAAACCGTAAAAACGTATGCAATCCCATACCAAAGACTCAACATCGAGCCCTAATACTAAGCATAACAGAAGTAGTGAGATCACAAACAATACTATTTAAAAGACGATTCAACTTTAGAAAAGCGAAATAGGAAAAATGTAGAGAAACGCTAGATAAGGAAATATGGAATATAGACCCAAAGCCAGAGAACTATGAGGCATTCGTAGAAAAAATAAAAAAAAAGGTTTCTAGATTACAAATCCCACGATGCTGCAGGGAACGATATTTATGCGGAATGATGGAAGAAACCAGCAAAATAAAGAAGGAGTATGAAAAAATTTTTGCCACAGATCCGTTTAGCGATAAAATAATTATGATAGGAGAAACGTTAACGAAGATTTTATGTAAAGATAGAAATGACAGATGGTATGAACTCATAGATAACACAGATATGACAAAAAAAGCATGGCGACTTATCCAAGAAGCTTAATGGAGATTCCGTCACACATGAATGACATATGTAACAGCAAATCAAGTAACTACACAATTGCTTCTAAACGGAATATTAGACAAATCAAGAATTATAAATAAGAAAGATAAACTCACCAAATGCCGAGACAATGAGCAACATAGTTTCCAGCTTGATTTTCCTATTTCCGAATTAAATAAGAGCCTCAAAGAGATGAAATACGACAAAGCACCACGGCCGGATGAAATCATGACAGAACAGATAAAACAATTCGACACAAAAACAAAACGATGGCTGTTAAATTTCCTAAACTCTTGTCGCGATAAAGCATTGGTACCTAAAACATGGAGAAAGGCAAAGGTAGTGGCCCTGCCCAAACCAGGCAAAGACTACAAGAACCCTAAAAGCTACAGACCTATATCTCTATTTTACTATACATTTAAACTTTATGAACCGTATAAAAGAACAAATATAAAGAAAACTTATTGCCGAACAAGCAGATTTTAGACCGGGTAAATCCTGTACATGACAGGTACTAAACTTATTCCAACATATTGAGGATGGTTATGAGAACAAAAAAGTAACAGGAGTTGTTCTTGTAGATCTATCTGCAGCATATGATACGGTTAATCACAATATACTACCAAAAAGGATATATAAGTATACAAATGACTGGCACCTAGTACAAATAATATCTTCTATGCTACGTAATTGACGCTTTACAGTTACGCTGAATAATAAGTGGAGTAGATCAACGAAATGGCTTACCGCAGGATAGCGTACTGGCGCCAATGCTATTTAATATATACACCAATGACTAACCCATCACAGAAGAAACAAGGCACTTTCTATACGCAGACGACTTGGCTATAGTAGCACAGGACATAATATTCCAAGAAGTCGAATGAAAGCTTACAAAAACTCTCCAAGAATTAACAACGTATTATGCGAGAAACAATTTAACACCAACCCGGATAAGACACAAATATGCTGCTTCCACCTCCGAAATCGTGAGGTAAAAAGAGAGTTCAAAGTTCAGTGGCTTGGAAAAACACAGAACAACTAGTCTATCTAGGAGTTACATTAGACAGAACTCTAACGTTTAAGGAGCAATGTAGAAAAACAAAAATGAATGTCCAAACAAGGAATAATTTATTACGGAAACTAGCAGGCAGCAAGTGGAGTGCCACACCAAATACAATTCGAACTACAGGACTAGCACTGTGTTTCTCTACTGGAGAGTACGCATGTCCAGTGTGGAACCAGTCGAAACATGCTAAACACGTTGATACGGCACTGAATGAAACTTGTAGGTTGATAACTGGATGTCTCAAAGCGACGCCATTAAATTATATCTATCCATTAGCGAGGATTGTCCCGCCAGAAATACGGAGATACGTGGCCACATGTATTGAAAGAACAAAACAAAATACCGACCAAAGGCATCCTATGTATGGTGATTTAGACACCCAAAGGAGACTTAAATCAAGAAGAAGTTTTATTGCTAAAATAAACGTGATCCAGGAACTCCCCCCGACCAGATCCGATTACGTAAATGGAGAGAAGAACTACAAGCTGAAACACCTGTCCCACCTGATGAACGACTACCTCTAGGCGGAAACCAATCATGGCCCATATAGAAAACGATAAATAGGTTAAGAACCGGAGTAGCTAAGACAAGAGTCAACATGGTGAAATGGGGATACCTGACACTTGTGAATACGGCGAGAGGCAATCCGATGAACACCTAATAAAATGTACCCTTACTCCGCCAGGATGCACAACTGACGACTTGCCAATGAAACGCTATATCAATAGCTATTCACTGGCTGAAGCAAAATATTTTGCACTTTTATATTTTAAAAAATGCAGTTAGTATCTATTAAGTCCAGCACAGGACACGATAAGAAGAAAATTCAAATACTGGTATTACAGGTATAGTAACCCAATCTCTTATGTAAGACAGCAGCTACATTACTATCATACTACGGCTGAGATAAGTGTATTAAAAAAGGATTAGTTATGAATAAATAAATAATAAAGAAGATGATTCAACTTTAAAAGTTGAAAATAGATTTTTAGATTTCCCTTACATCACCAACCAATAAAAAATGATTTTAAGAAATTTTAGTCAAAAAATTAATCTAAAATGAAATAAACTATTTTTAAACTAATTAAGTTTAAAAAAAAATTCAACCTATCTCTTAACTTAGATATTTAAATCTGTAATTTGTTAACTTTTAACTGTTAATTTATCGACATTAATCAAACTTAACTTGAGTTAATTATTTCCATTAACTTGGTCATCTTTGCTACTAATAAGCTAAATATTTTCTATATTACCGTCCGGAAAAATTTATAAACTTATACCCCAACTAGGCGAAGTCTAGTTAATTATATTACGATGTTTTTTTTGTCTGTAACCACTTTTTTCATATCTCACCGGACCGATTTCTTTCAACGATACATAAAAAGATCAAAAATTGTATCTAGTTGATGAAAATCCTCTCAAAAATTAAACAAATTTCCTTGTTCCCTGTAAATGGTAAAAATCCCCCAAAAATTACGATTTTTAAATCGGTAATTTTTTAACTTTTTTTCTTAAAACTGTCATAATTTTTTGAAAAACAAATGAATCAAGACATTTTTTTTATAAATACCTTAGATGTTTATCTTTCATTTTGTATACATTTTTCGTAAATCTGATCCTTTTCATGTTAACAGAGGGGAATTCAAAATGACAACTTTTACATAAAAAGTAGAACTTATCAAACATATTTTTTGAAAATGTTCTGGAGATAATGCGTTTTTTAAAGATATGTTAAATTAAAGCTTATGTTACATACTATAAGACTTATAGTATGTGACATTATATGTTGTCTTGTATTAGATACGAAGTTCAAGGTCGACCTGTTGAGTGTTGTTGGGTTTTTGAGAATCCAAATGGATATAATGCCGAAGCATTATCACGAACTATTTTTGGTATAATTGATCCTCTTCTAGAAAAATCACCTAATTAATTAGTATTCAATCATATGATGGTGCAGCTGTTATGAGTGGCCAAAAAGCTGGTGTTAATGTGAAGAACACAAGAATCGTGTTGCTCGCCGATGAAGTTAAAATGATGTAACGGAATAAGTCCACCAGCTAAACACGACTTATACAGCTAATGCGGTACGGCAGCAACAACGGCTTCGTCGTAGTTATACTATGTTATATTTTAACGTAAAAATTATTCGTCATAGTACACACACATATAAACAGGGTCAATGCTGTTAACAATGAACGAACTTGTAGTAATGTCATGAAATATTACGTGTTTGGCACACATTCGATAGTTTTTATCAACGTTAAAAAACAACGTCTGGCGGAATGTGTCGTGGAACATATATACGGGGCATCCAGTATTTAAAAAATATTAACCCAATATTAACTTGCTGGCTGTAAGATCCCACGATGGATTTAGGGATGTACGCGCCGGTCAGTGAAATGCCGCAATAATCATTGCCGGAGACACAATCACGACGTGCTAGGGTATTCGGAGCCTGCTTTTGGCTCTTAATAAAACCTAATAGTTGGTCAAGTGTAACATCTTAGGGAGACGACGTCATAAACTGCATTTGGATACAGTCCCCAATAGATGCCGTGGGGGTTCGGTAGGTCAGATGTGACATCACCAGGGCGGACTGCATCTCTCTTGTGTTAACGGTATTCTTTGTCGGCACTGTAAGAACATTTATTACTATATTCTTACCAACTATATTATACACATTGTATTAATTTCTAATACATATTAATTAGCATAGAGAGAGATTCTGATGTGACAATTCTATTCGTTTGTAGTTTGGAGCTTCTGACTTCGAACTAACAAAGAACAGTTGAGTTCAAGTGGCCGCTGTAGCTTTCGATACCATTACTTTTGTCTTATTAAGTTAATAATTTAACGATTTGTCTATCGCTGACTGTCATCACAGCCAACCAACTCCATCTTATTTGGAGAATATACCTACTAACTAAGTGCACATGGTCAGATGTATTGTACATTATATATAGTTTATATTTACTGAACATTTAAAATACATCTTACGTTGCTGGTGACATAAAAAATAATAGTTTAAGTTTATTATATAATCTCCAACTAATTGCCTATTTCTCCTTCAGATAATTAAAACTCATTTATGGAGATAACATTTAGGCAGACGTCGGTTAGCTTCCGATTTATGGTCTTGATCACTCAGTACTAAACAGATCCCCAACAGTACCTTTAAGTGCCTGTACCCACTATTTATATACTTTTCTGAAATCATTATTTTACAACAATTTTTAAAAATTTATATGAACATATTAAATTGTTAATAATCCTTGTTGCTACAAGGCCAGTTAGTGGTTCGCTTTGCAATCATAAAAACAATGATCACCAGCCTAACGTGCTGTAGCATAGTGAACCCGTCTATCTCTAAACACGAGACATTTCAAATGAGTCTACTGTAAAATTTAGTACATAATATTTAACCTGTAAGGTGTTTCACCAAGGAATAACCAAACATTATATTTTAATTTCTATAAATTGTTAAAATTCTTTAAAAATGAATGTTAAGTACCGTTAAAAAAATACCACAGTTTCTTTAAGTGTTTTAAATAAAAAAATATAAAACTATTTTAATAATATTAACTATTGGCTATAAAAATATACTACATGTATCACCATATAAACCGCTAGCATTGAATAAATACACAAAGGCTAATTATTTCTTTAATTTCCGTTAGAAAACTTTTGTGGACCTTCTGAAAATCAAAAAAAACTAATTTTGTTATACTAAAATCATTTAAAGGGTAATAACCATTAGAAATGGACATCAGAAATGACATCGAAGTCGATCATGAACATAGAATTTTATCTAATTATGCTATATATGAAACCTCAATTGTATTCAGGTCTGGTAAAATTGACAGTGTTATCAAATCTGTAAGTAAAATTAAAAGAAAAATAGTACAAAATTTCATAAAAAAATTTTGAACGCTTTTTAGGCCATGGAGTTAAATTCATCTTATATTTTAAACGCTCCTGCCTTGTCATTAGAAGGTGGCGATAGTTTAGATATGACCACAGCTCATACTATCTTACATACCTTAAAAGAGGAATGTAATCCGGTAAAATTATCTTTACATACCATTGAAGAAATAAAATGTCCAGTAGTCGGTGAGAAATATTTATATATTGTAAATATACTGTTATAATAAATTTAAAGATCAATTTAATTTTAACAAATAGTTCAAAAGATTATTATTATAAAATTATTACTTCAATGTATTCAACAATTTAGGAGAACTTATAAAAAAATTTGACGAGTTTTATTATGATAAAAGTTTAAATTTGATAACAAATGGCGTACATAAAAGCACTGTGTCGAAAAAAACATTGGGTTATGGAGATCAATGTGACAAGAAGAATT
This sequence comes from Daktulosphaira vitifoliae, assembly GCF_025091365.1. Classification (NCBI taxonomy): domain Eukaryota; kingdom Metazoa; phylum Arthropoda; class Insecta; order Hemiptera; family Phylloxeridae; genus Daktulosphaira; species Daktulosphaira vitifoliae. The sequence goes on along the minus strand of NW_026099572.1, from coordinate 43,378,257 downwards.
CAGTATTAAATATTCAACCTAATCAAAAGGATGACTTAGAGGCCGTTAGTAACGAAAGCCCCATAAGGAACAAAACTAATTTGTTCTTGAGGAATGAAAATAGTTTTTCAGATGATAAGATTGTTTTGGAAAATATTTCATCTGATACTTTTAATGTATACCGTAAATTTCCATCTAGCACATCATCTCCAAAAGTCAGTAAGTAAAATTCAAATATTTCCATTTGATATATTTTTTTAATATTTACAATTTTAAAAAGACTGGTCTATTTACAAATTTAATTTTGTATTTTATTTATGTTTGAGTGTATATTACACTATTTAAATGTGTTGTTTAAAATACTCACACTTCAATTTAAGCTATTAAATTATTATTTCAACGTATTCAACAATTTAGAAGAACTTATAAAAAAATTTGACGAATTCTATTATGATAAAAGTTTAAATTTGATAACAAATGGCGTACATAAAAGCACTGTGTCAAAAAAAACATTGGGTTATGGAGATCAATGTGACAAGAAGAATTCAGTATTAAATATTCAACCTAATCAAAAGGATGACTTAGAGGCCGTTAGTAACGAAAGCCCCATAAGGAACAAAACTAATTTGTTCTTGAGGAATGGAAATCATTTTTCAGATGATAAGATTGTTTTGGAAAATATTTCATCTGATACTTTTAATATATACCGTAAATTTCCATCTAGCACATCATCTCCAAAAGTCAGTAAGTAAAATTCAAATATTTCCATCTGATATATTTTTTTAATATTTACAATTTTAAAAAGACTTGTCTAGTCACAAATTTACTTTTATATATTTGTGTTTGATATTGGGGGAAAAACAAGAGATACTTTTGTTATAGAATAGGTAGGGGGCGGTGCAACGTAGGCTTTGTATTGCAAGATAGTCGTAAACTGAACATCGAATGATAAGTCCGACGCACCTATGCGTACCTAAAGTTTTATTCGAATGTGAAATGTAAGTTATATCGTAAAAAAAATACAGTCCACATTATTAATAAAAAATAGTGATTTTTGTCAAATTTAAAATACTGTAAGCAACCGACCAATTTGAATCGATGTTACACTATTTAAATAAATTACATTACAAGTTTTTCTTAATTTTCAGACCTTTAAGAAAAATAATAATATTTTTTTTCTAAATATTAATTTTTTTTTTATCAGCATAAATCAATTTATGGAAAATTATCGTAGCTATAAACGCAATTGAAAATATTTATTCTATTAAATCTATTTAAATTATTACTTTAACCTATTTAAATTTCAGGAGAACTTATAAAAAAATTTGACAAATGCTTTTTTGATAAAAGTCCATCTCACACAGCATCTCCAAAAGTCAGTAAGTAAAATAAAAAATGTCCATCTAATATAATTTTTCAATATTTACATTTATTTTAAAAAGACTAGTCTAGTCATAAATTTACATTCACATTTTATTTATGTTTGATTGGTGATTACATATTTAAATGAGTTGTATTGAAATACTCACAATTCACTTGTTGCTATAAAATTATTATTTCAACGTATTCAACATTTTAGGAGAACTTATAAAAAGGTTTGACGAATTCTTTTATGATAAAAGTCAAAATTTGATAACAAATGGCGTTCGTAAAAGCACTGTTATGAAAAAGACATTGGGTCATAGAGATCAATGTGACAAGAAGAGGCCTCTTTTAAATATTTAACCAATAAATCAAACTATTCGATAAATCTAAACACATATTTTTTTATAAATTATCTTATTTATTAATTGAACTATTTATTCATTTTAAAACATCTTTTATCATTCATATGTTACACTCATTAGGTTATTGTTATAATTTATTTGTAATTGGCGTTGTGCATTTTTGAATTAATTAATAAATTATTTAAAGTGAATAATTATCGTTAGTATTTTTTTAAATATTGTAGATAGAGAATTATGTTAGGGTAATAATGTAGAAGATTATATTTTTTAGAAATAAGGTTTCTTTTAATTTTAAATATATTAATAATGAATCATAAAATGAGAGGATTACTATGTAGGTATAATAATTAATAGATCTCCAGTTTTTATATTAAACAGTTAATAACTTCTGAAATAGTGGTCCAATAGTTGTTCATTTTTTTAATTTTGTAAGTTATTTAAACATATATATATATATGGGTGTTTAAATAGTGATTCATAAGCAGTTTCTTTATTTTCCTTTGGTTAAGTAGCGAGAACTCGGGAGTAAATAACTGTTTAAACAGTTTATGCAGACATAATAATTTCTCCGTGAAAATTACAATACTAAATAATTAAATATCAATTTCATACTACATTTAATTTCTATAATAGATATTTATTCATATATAATACTTATAAATCATAGAACAAGAAAAAATTATAAATTAATTTTGCTTTTGGAATAATCGATTAATTTCTTAAAATTAAACATTATCTACAGATTTGCATTGAAGTATTTCTAATAATAGTGTTTTTAATCATTCTCAGACATCATCTATACTTATCCCAACTATGCCACGTCTACATTATACTATGACCTCATTGCGCCAGCTTATTTTTTATAAAATAGCTCTAACTATCTGAGAAATTATTAGCGTAAGCTAATCGCGGTTGCCCGACCGTCGTAAGCTTTAGAAGTCATGAGTCAAGTTTTACGAAAACGCTTACAGTCTCTAGTGTATTAATGTATGTTGAACCAATAATAAAAAAATGTATGTGCTATAATATGTGTAAATAACTATAAGTTAATTTTAATTTTACCCGTGATGTTTATAATTATCCATCGTACTTGAGATAAAAATGAATAAATACCTATTTATAGTGTTATATTTTATAAAATATTAATTTGAGATAATAAATAATATTTTGTTTCCTTTTCGAGTTTTTTAACTAATTATAAAACTAAAAATTATAAACAGATTTTTGTCAGTTAACTGAACGTCGAGGTACTATTTCATAATAAATAACTTTAAAAAAACAATTTTTTAGAAGAACGAAATATGCACTGTGAAATCGTATTTTTATATTTTATATTTTTACAAAATATAAACTTGAGATTTTCCTTATATATTTAAGGTGATAATTAAAATTACTCTCAAAAGTAATATAGTGATACTTATATTCTCCACCTATAAAGATTCTACGCATTCTTCGCAGTGGTGCACGAAAAACATTTTCAAGGGTAGTTTCACAACATATACGATTTAATTATCTTTTATTTAAACGCCATATAATAAAATGATTCCCTCCTAGTTTACTAAAATATAATAGATTCTTATAATATAAATAGTATTTTTATTTATGGTAATAAATTTTTGCACTCAAAGAGCATTTTTAAATACCTTTAGATAAACATTTCTAAGATAGTCTTACGTTTTTAATTGATAAAGGTTGGGTGTAAGTATATTTTCAAATTTACTTGATAAATTTATAGAGTAAATGTAAATGTTAATTTTTATAGCCGTCATATAATAATTAGAAAAAATACGTTAAAATAATTATGTATAACACCTGTCCGAAATAGTGTCATGATCTTTGACACTTCTTTAAACACGCTATTGTACAGGTGTCCTTATACATAATTTCTTTGGCTCAATAATAATTAAATTATTTTAACAATTTAAAAAGTTCAGTTTATTTATTTTAAAATTTTATATACAATTTTGATTCACAAGTAATTGTTCAAATATACAACCTCAGATCGATTTAAATTTATTAATTTAATTGAAGGAGTAAAGTAGAATTCATAAGATTATTAGCGATGATTAGACTAGGGTGGTTCTTATTTTTCGAAATTTCTTTCCATTTTTATTTTATTATTTATTACTACATTTTTATCAAAAAATGATAGTGCTGCATATTATGGTGTTAAATACGATAAATGGTTATAAAACTTTTTTACTGTTTACAAACTTTTCATCGATATCCTTACATACAAAAACGCTTTTTAAGAAACACGAGTAAAAAAATGGAGCTTTTATAACATTTGTTGCGATTATCCACGCTATAATATATACTACGCTATCATATATATTATATATACATATATAATATATATGATATATATATCGTAAACTGTTTAACTCCTGTTTTTTTATTTTTAATTGGCCTTGAAAAAGAAAAATTTTAACTTTATCCCAAGACTTTTAATACATATTTATATATATAAAAAAGATATAATGTACTTTTATAGTATTTCATTTTATTTTATATCATAAAATTTTAAAAATATTATTATTCATTAATTAAAAAAACTACATTTTTAAAATTTTTTATTTTTTACAAATTTTTAGAAAAACCTATTTTTTAAATTTCATTTTTTATGATTTATATCAACTAATACTTTTGTTCAATGCTATAAAATTCAACTTATGTAATTTATTTCCAAGTCAGTTTAAATCTGAAAAGGTTCTAATAAAGTGTTGAAACTTTTAAAGTAACAAAGTATAAAAAATAAGTTGTTTAATTATTTTTGTGTTATCAATTTATTGTTATCACGTGTAAAAAATTCAATGAATTATTATTAATAATATATCAAAATATTTGTCTTTAAGGTTTTTTTTTTTGTATTTAGACTTTTATTGAAAAAATCACTCGATAACTTCTAATATAGGTTTTATACCGTTTTATAAAATATTCTTAAAAAATTCGAGGTCAAAATCTTAAAATTCTGTGCGCCTTGATTTAAATTTTTCCAAATGATCTTAAATTTTCAGAATATTATTTTTTTATACTAAAGAAAAAAATAGAGGGGTGTTCCGAAAGAAATTTCGAAATTCGTAAAATAAGGCCACCCTAATGTAGACGTTGAATATAATAATACAGATTCAGAAAAAAATAATGGTAATATTATTAAGCATTAATGGTAAAGATAATCGTAAAATCATGATAAATAATGACAAAATGAAAAAAAATAGAATTAATAAAAGAAAATTGGAATTATGTAACAGAAAATATAAGAAAATTTTAGCATAGATGTTAATTTTTTAATTATGACTCCATAACTTGCACCTAAAAAAATTTATATTGATGACTACAATCAAGTAAATTATTTGTACGTAAAAGCTTTAATGATTGATTTCAATAAAGTTATACTAGAAACATGCAATAAATCCTACAATATATAAGACAGATAAAATAGAAAACTTTAGTATAAATACATTATATTAGTAAAAAAATTAATACAATGTATAATTAACACAATGATCAACTTAAAAATAAAAATTAAAAAAGACTTCAAATTTAAAAAGGATGCCAATAACCCTATATTGTAAACAAATTTTAAAAATCTCTTATTTAAAGTATTGATCTTATACGAATTTGAAGGTATAATTCGAGTTTTAATAAAATTGTTGACATAAAAATTTTAGAAAGAAAAATTCAACTTGTGTAACTAAATAAATACACTTATTAAAATCTAGGTAATGTCTTTTAGATACCTGTATATTTTACCCTATTGATAATCTAAGGGTAGCTCCAAAATTTGGAATTCAGAAGAGGTCGAACGGTGAAGATCCCCACTTCGACTTCTGATAATAAGTATTTTATATTCAGTTTGTAAATTACTTACAAAATAATATGCGCAAAAGCGTACTATATTAGTAACCAGTATTAGGTATGTAAGTATTGATTTAATGTAACTATTGGATACAAAAATAAGTCCTGTAAGTGTTTTTCAGTTCTTCATTAGATGATCATCTAATCATAAAAATGGATGGCTTACCTTTTATACCCGGATTTCGATTTTATGATAATACTGTAAGTGTATTAAATTAATTTTTTACTTATCAAATGTATACTGAACTAGTTTTTTAAATTTATTAAAATGTTACGATGTACAATATGTTTTTGGTAAGAATCCTACTCCAATATTTTGGTTAGATAATTATATTTTTAATGAAGTATCTAAAATTCAGTTTTATTAATTTTAATGACCTAAAATAAATATTAAATATATTGTAAAAAAAATAATTACTATAAAGTATTTTTTAGAGGAGACTTAAAAACTATATTTACAGTGGTCAACAAGGAACTTTCATCTGAGATAAACTACAGTGTAATTTTTTAAGTATACTTCCCTCATTATTCCATTAAATAATATTTTTTTCATGAAAATATATTGCAAGAGCGGCCTTAATTTTTGTGTTAAATTTTGTAGCCAAATTTTCTTTTAGAAGGATATTAGACAATACTAATCCTTAAATATATTATAATACTATACGTATATTGTGTACAATATGTATGGCAAAAGTCGTTCCTGATGTATATAGTATCATTGAAAACTGTTGTAAAATTTAAGTTTATAGTAAAGAAAAATATATTCCAAGGAAAAAATTTGATAGATCAATGACTAGTATCATTTATACTGGTTATTGATAGTAAAAGTATAATAATAGGTTCCATTACCTTTTTAGAAAGTTACCCCTAAAATCAACCTTTAAAATTATTTTTTTTTTACAATAAACCTGATACTTACAATGGATTATGGAAAAAAATGAATTATTTAACGAAAAAAAAGGGTAGTATACATAATAAAATTAATTTAAAAAAACAATTAAAAATGTATTTATTTTTTCAAATTAGTATTAATTTGTTAAAAAGTACGAAATGTCCAACCAAAATATCTTGTTCAACCTATTTTTTATTTATTTCAAGTTAATTTTTACTAAAATTTGAACTTTTTACGATAATTCTTTTTTTTACTCTTTCAAACTTATAAGCATGAAATTAGCATGATTTTATATCAAATTTTATGAGAATTGGAAAGTGTTAATATTTAACTTGATGTGAAGTCAGAAAACTGTATAATTTATGTGTAGTTATACAGTTTATCTAACAGTGAATTTTTTTGTGAAAAGATCAACATTTTGTAAAAGTCAGTATTTTTTTTTATTAATGTTGTAATGAATCATCGAAAAAACAGGTTAGTATGAAATCTTAATACATATCAGTAAATCTATATAGCTATATTAATACATTTTTAGTTTGTCTATTGGTAAATTTACTAAATTTATTTAAATTTAATTGTTTAAATAAGTTTATGTTACATAAACTACTCGTATTTAAACTACACATAAATTATAAAAGTTTCTGACTACGTAACAATTTAATTATTAACACTTATATAGTCCTTATAAAATTTTCAATATAATCACGCTAATTTCAAACTTGTAAGTTTGAGAGAATAAAAAATAAATCATTATAAAAAGTTCAAATTTTAGTAGAAATAACTTTAAAGAACTAAAAATTGATTAAACGAGATATTTTGAATCGAAATTTCGTACTTTTTAATATATTAACACTAATTTGAAAAAATAAATAAATTTTTAATTATTTATTTTATGTGCAATTACTTTTATTTTCTAAAGAGTCGTTATCTTAAAAACTAATGGCGATAAGAAAATCGAATTGCAGATTTAAAAACAGTGTTAAAAATTGATTTAGAAAAGTATAATGTTATCTCTGATATTAAAAATAAGTTTAATTTTGTTGATCAATGCTTTTTTTACATTAATAGATGAATAATACACTAGTTAATTTTAGGTATAGACGAGAGGCTCCCAACGTAGTATACTTAGAATCCTTATTTATCTACTATGTAGATATCATTACAACAAAAATAATTACGTCATTAAGATACAACTTTTTCATTTGAGACGAATAGTAAATATTTGTCTATGTTAATGACATCTTCTCCCCCTAAAAATGAGAAACCTTAATTATGCTACTGTACTTGACATTAAAAAAGTTTTACAATTAATAAAGGGTCTTGTAGAAAACATAATTGAAATTTCTACGAAAAAAAATATTTTATATCATCACTCAATTTATCTTAAGGTCATTACTGATCTTTAATAATACAATTTTTAATTTTTCTGTTAAAAGAAAAGAGATTATCATTTAAGTGCCCAATTTCATTGGAAAAATGGTTACGCAATTCCTAAAGAAAAATGTGTTGGTATTGGTAAATCTACTTTAGATGTGGATTCTATTTTACACGCAAAACCACAACAATTCAGAAGGTATAACAATTTTTGTCAATTTTGTCGCCATAAAATGAAAAGGCTCTAACGCAATTTATTTATTTTTTAAAAAATGCATCAAAAATTAATTGCATATCTTTTAAGCCATTGATTAAGTTGTTACACTAATTAATGTTAAGTTAAATTAATAATTTTAATTTTAAAAAGGTTTACTGAAAAGTCGTCTATTTTGCGTAAGAATCTTTTCATTTTCGGGTGGCTACTTAATTAACCAAATATCTAAACTGTGGTATTAATTTTCTACTATAAATTGTATAGCTATGATTCTACATTATTATACGGCAAATCGAAAGAACATTCAAAATCTGTTTTTCAACCACATTTTGTTTTGTATGATGGTAAATATCTGACTTTTGCAGGTTATACAATACAATTTACACCGGATTCATCTATTGACTCTTACAGAGTACGCCATGTAAAAGTTATATATTTTCTAGTGGATGACACTATTTCTGTTGTTGAACCTATAGTAGAGGTTAAGTATTTCTAATGTTTATTTTTAATATAACTATAAATATTTTTAGTTGAAACAGTAATATTGTCAATATCTTTAGAAAGAAGTTTTTTATTTTATATATTTTTCATTTTATTGAGAATATGAATTAAATAAATGTTTTATAAAACTTAATTTTAAATTATCTATTGAGGAAATTTTAGGGTAAGTGATTTAACAACAAAACTTTCAATAAATGCCTAAATAATTATAATTATTTTTGTTGATATTGAGTGTTTAACATATTTAAATTTCTGACAAAAAATAATTTTATTGATGTATTAATTGATCAATGGATTTTTTTGGACAGAATATTGGTTATTCTCAAGGGTGTCTATTAAAACGTGGTCCAATACCAAATTTAAATAAAAAAGAAAAAATGTGGCATTGGTCAGACTTAAACAATGGGGTTAAGGTGACATTTTATGGTGTTATATATAAGTTATGTAGTTGCAATAAGTACACAAGAGAATTTTTAACTAGACAAGGTGTCATAGTAGCTCCTGATGAACCTCTACTAGAAGATCCTTACATCACTACAAGATGTGAACAGATGCAACAAGAAATTAAATCAAAAAATAGCACTATGTTAACTAATATATCAAATCTTAATGAATCAATCGTTCCAGAAAAATTCAAACAATTCTTGAAATACGACGGCAAAATATTGAGGTATGTTAAACCTATAATTTTGAAAAGGTAGTAGTTAGATAGTAATGAGATAGTTAGACATGGTAAGACTATCAGATGCTTGCCCGTGTTAATTTTATATAAAAAAAAAAGCTGTTTTATAAGTAAAAGCACAGTAGTGATTTGTGTTATTTAATTTTAGTTTTATTACAATACTTGGTGGTAATTCAGTTAGTATTTAATTGGTATAAAATTATATATTATTAATTAATTTTGTATGGAGTATTTACTAATAAAAGTGATTTTGATAAAGATTTTATGCGATGTGGAATGAAGATAAAATTAATCCAAGCGAGAGAAAATTTTTTATTTTAATGTATTACCTAGCAAGTGACTCAGTAAAAATCTACGAATTCAATGAAAAAAACAAATGTAATAGAGATCTGTTTCCATTGTTTTTGAATAAAACAAAGTTAAAAAAAAATTGGAAAGCAACAATTCGTAAGTTGCTACTTAATGTTTAAAATATGTATTGAGAAAGCATTATTAAAGCGTTCTTTTATTTATATCTAATTAAAGGAAAAACTTACTTATTGATTTAAGATTTCCCGTTTAATTATTTTATTGATGATAATTTAACCAACAAATAATAATTTTTTAACAGAAAATTGATTTTCATTAAGACTTTTTTTATTTTCAGCCAACTTAGAAGATTATTATCAGCCGAAAGATTTTATTATTGGAAACTATATTTTAGTTATGGGAAGAAGGTATTATATTTTTTATTAGATAAATTTTTTGTATTTTACATTTGCCGAAAATATTGACATCAAACTTACAAAATATCATGTCTAAGACAAATATATATAGAAATGATTTTAGTATTTTCATTTTTTTTTTTTAGATTTTTATTGTATGACTGTGACACATTTACTCGAAATTATTATAAAAACACATTTGAAATCATTCAACCAAATTCTATTCAAGTAGAAAAACCTGTAACCCAATATTTTATTACACCAAAAATGGTAAACATATTTTCAATGGTAGTTATTTATTATTTTTCTTTTCGAAAAATATATTTAAAAATGTATGCAGATAGTTATTAAGTTTCAAAAGGACATAGTTTTTTATACTACTTTATTATTATATTACTTATGTTGACCTCTATCCTTTTCTCTGGAATATGCCCTTAATCTTTTAGTTATTAAATATTCAACATCCCTAATTTTTTTTTGAAAAAAATTCCACTCTTGATAAAAATATTATAAGTCTCTCCTTGTCAAGAAGGTGGACATGAAAAAGTTTGAAATTAAATAATGATCCTTTTGTAAAGTTCAAATAAGTCACTAATGGGATAATAATGTAACTTTTTACTTTAGATCATTCCACCTTATACGGGTATTGGTGACCCTGATGATACAAAACAGAACTGTTTATCACTAATACCAAAACCTCCAAAAACTATCAATTTTTTAACTTATACATCCAATTACAATAAAAAATTAAGATTCAAGCTCAAATTATTATCAGTCTACAAAGATGATAATTATCGAGAATTCATAATGACATTTTGTCTTGGGAACAATAATATGACAATTCAAGAAATATCACAGAAAAATAGTGGTTATACTAAAGGAAAATTTATGTCAGCCACACGTGTTCGAAAGCCTGGTACAACTGTAGATGATGATCAATACTATGGTCTAAAAGATTTTTTTATAGGTAACTTTTATTTAGATTTTAACTCAAATTTGTCAAATTAATATTTAATTTATATTATTAACCAAATTAGGAGCTGAAATAAATGTAAAAGGATTTATATTTCAAATAGTAGACGTAGATTTATGGACTTGTAATTTTATGATTAATAATCAATCTATGTTTACTCAAGAAGCCATAAATAGTGCTAAACAATATGTGGAAAAAGAAGAAATATTGTACAAAAAAAATGAAACTGAATCTATTGAAAATAATAAAATTTCTTCAAAATGTGGAAAAGAATTTAAAAATGAAAATTTAAATGTATAACTGAATAATAAAATTAATTTTAGAAACAGTGACAGGCAGAGCCACAGGGAAGACGGGAAATTTTCCAGTGGACTGCTATTTGTGTTTATACGTAATAGGTTTATATTAAAACTCTCCATGAGCCTTAATATTGAAACTAAGTCAATCCCAGTCCAACTATCCATAGAAAAAAGCCTGATGTTCCCTGCTATTGATAAGTTGACATTTTTTGGGTCTTTAGTTAACATATTTTAAGTCTTAAGCTAGAGTTATCAGATTTTTTTTACTTAGTCTATTGAATTTTACGGAGATTTATTTAATTTTCTCAACCTAAAAAATATTTTTAGATCATTACAATATTAATTTTAGTAATTTTTGTTAAATTTTAAAGAATCGAACTTATTCCCTAACCCTTTTCCTACATCTATGACACATACATATAAATATATTTAGTAATAAGGGGCCATATATTGTATAGTTTTCCAAGTCATTTTGACCCCAGTACGCTTTTTAGGAAATATAATGTTTAAATTACTATAATCTTAAGAAAATATTTTAAAAATTAATTAATATTATACTTTAAATTTAATTAAATAGTTTTTAATTCAATAAAGACAATTTTTTGTTTATTTTTAAAATTTAAGTAAAAAATTGGTTAACAAAAATAATATTAGTATTTTATAAAATGTTAATTAAGTTAATAAATATTATTAATATAAATTTATTTAAAATACTTATTATTTTTATAATTATAGTATAATCAATTGTTATATTAATTTTTTGGAATAATTTTTGGAGCTGGTACATTCAGTAGACTACAAATTTTATTTCTTTCTGTCCTAACTTTTTCTATATTGGATTCTTGCCAATCAAACTCTTCAAGTAATTCAGTAGCCTTAATAATATTATCTTCAGATACCTCAAACCTATCTGAGTAAACAATTAAAACTTCTATGAGTCGAGCTGCAACAACCTTTCTTAACCATGCAAACCGATGAGCCAAAAATATTGAAAGTTGAGTCGTAGCACGCAATCCAATTTGTCCAGGAACCTGATAAAAATTCCATATTTTTTAATAACCATGCAATTGGTTTAACATCAGAAAATGTTAATTACGTAATTATCTTGTATACAAGATTTTTAACCATATTCTGTCATCTTTAATAATTTTGATCTAATATTTTGTGAGTTACTAATGCCAATCTCAACAAAATCATGCCCCCACCTACATGTAGTGTAGCCTAGTCAATGGTTTCCACTTTGGGATCTGACTAACAGAAAAGGCCATGCCGTAATGTGATTCAACTCTTGTTTAAGTTTAAGTTGAAGCACAGCACAGCAGTGTGAGTTTGGAGACGATATAAGACCTGAGGTAATACCAAACGGTAGTTCCAGGATGTCTCATAAAAAGCCAGTTGGATAAAAAAACAAGAGTTTTTAGAAAAATGTTTAATAACTGCATTTTTAATATATTCGTGTCAATTTTAAAATTATTTAAAAGAAATACCTGAATTAAATGACACAATAGCTCAACACAAGATGTTAATTTGGTTGATGATTTTGTAGATACAGATTCCTTTTTAATCAGAGTCAAAATATTTGCAGCAAACTCTGATTCAGAACGTTCAAATTGGTTCTTAAAAGCTCCAGCTGTGGCTAATCTTTCAATAGATATTAAAACTGATTGCTGAATACGATCATCTACATCTACTTCGGCAATTTTACCGCTCCATACCGCTATTATATCATTACATAAAATTTCAAATTCAACTTCTGATACAGACTTCATGTGTTCTGTAAAATGATGACAAGCTTCTTTTACCTAACAAAAATGAATAATAAATTAAGAATAGAATAAAATTTTTTTTTTTTAATACATACAAGACTTTCAGAAACACCACCTACACATACAAGTAGACCAACCAATACAGAGTACTTGTACTCTGGCATACTGAGAAATTTGACCATGACAGAAAAAGAATCTGATTCAGTAAACCAATTAAACGATTCTTTCTTTCTAAATATTTTTTCTAATTCTGATCTGTGGGCCACATTAGGAACAACTTTGTTCTTTCTTCTATAACAAATTAAATGAATAATTAAGAATATTTTTTTTATTATCACTACTTTTACACAAACCTGTGTAATAAATTCGTAATAACCATGCAAGATAAACCTCTAATTTTATCTATTCTATCTACCCCTTGTCTTGCTAAAACACAAATGATTTTTTTTACAATATTATCATCAAGAACTTTAGAGTTTATATCTGCCAAATTTGAAACAATTACCTATTTCAAACATAATAAAAATTGTTAGTTAAATTGTAATTCTTTTTGCAGAATGTGCATGATCTAAAAAACATACTTCAAGACTACTTATAGCAGATTCTCGAACCCAAACTCCAATATCACCTCTATGGTCTATTGTATACTCTAAAGCACAACTCAATAAACATTGTAGAATCAAATTTGAATTTTCATCACAAATACTTTCATAACCTACAATTAATTTATTTACAGATTTGAAATTATTTTATTTAAAATAAAATTACATACAAGGTATTGCTATTAATTTTTTCCAAATTTTTGTAATAGCAATTATAGCATCTCGTCTAGACTCAGCCCACTTGATAGTCGGTCGAGAGATTTTTGTGCAATTGATAAGACCATTTAATATAACCAATATTTGTTTACTAAGAATAGAAGATGGAAGAGACCCTAAAGCTAAACTATATCCAATTCGGTCCATCATATGGTTTGAAGATAATTTTTTTACATATGTATTTACTATGATATCTGTTTCTGGTGAAGTCGGATCAAAATAATTATCAAACAGAACACCAATAGCTTCCACAGCCTTATTTCGTAAATCTAACATTTCATTAGTAATGCATTCCTCTAACAAAACTCTCCACTCATCTAATAAAAAAAACCTTATAATTTAAAATATGATAAAAAAAGATTCACTCATACTTAAAATTTGATTGTCAGTAACAATTAGTTTACTAGTTGAAATGAGTTTGATTAAATGACAACATGCCATTTTTACTAATTCACTACTTATGCCCTTTAATTTCCCATGATTTTTCAAATTAAGAACGAGATTAATAATTTTATTAAGTAAATTTTTTTCTAAATTAATATTTGGATCATAAGTATTGGAAATTCCATGTAGTACTTCTCCAACAGCCATTACACTTCCATGGCGTTTATTTATATTAGATGTTTCAGTTAATTTAAATAATTCCATAAAAACATAATCTTTAGATTTTTCAGTATTTAAAGCTACTAATTTTCCAAGTGCCTAAAAAAAAAATTTATTACAATAAAAAACAATTTAAAAGGAATATTTTACTACTTTAGCACTTAATTCACGAATTGATGTATCCCAATGAACAACTTTTTTTTCTAACAAGTGTTTTATTAGAAGAGTATCATATTCCTTATATTGTGCTACGAATACACTTATTTCCAAGTAAGCATGATTTCTCATACCAACTGAAAAATAATCAGCTGTAGTAACAATATCAATTCCATGAGGAAATGTACCTTGACGGCCAACATTTTCTTGAAAAGCTGCTGAAGCTGCTCTACGACATGTTAACTAAAATATTCAACAAATAATTACTCATTATTTAAAAACTTTTTAATTTTTACTTCTCTGTCAAAGCAGGATACTGCTAATAAAGCTCCAGCTATTTCTTCAACATACGGTTGAATATCATGAGAACTAAAAGCTCGTGCAAATGACCAGCATACATAACATGCTGCATCACGAATATGTGATCCAACTGATGTATAGCCTTTTGGTTCATCGTAAACTAGAGCTTTTAAAACAACAGGCACAACTAAATGTAAGTTTTCTTTTAATAATAAACCTCGACGACCTGAAATATAAATTGACTTCAATGATTTACATTGATATAGTGCCTGTCAAAGTGTACTGGGAATCATGTGATAAAAGAAGCACAGTATGGGATAAAAAAACTCTTAACTGAAGCGTTGTAAATACAAACCTTACAAATGTGCATGTATGACTCATTCCATTACATTTTCATATAAGTTG
This sequence comes from Daktulosphaira vitifoliae, assembly GCF_025091365.1. Lineage (NCBI taxonomy): Eukaryota > Metazoa > Arthropoda > Insecta > Hemiptera > Phylloxeridae > Daktulosphaira > Daktulosphaira vitifoliae. Next base: position 43,363,006 of record NW_026099572.1, on the reverse strand, counting down.
ATAACGTAATAAGAGGTTGAATGAAACACGGTAACCATGTTAATATTATAGAAAAATAATTGTGTGACAATAGATGTAATAAGAAGGGTTAGTTTAGATTATTAAAATATCCCAAAGAAGTAGAGTACACATAGATAATAGAATAATATACATTTAAAAGTCAAAAAAGATAGTAGTTATTAATAGAGAAAAAAAAATACATCAGACATACATCATGTTTCCAATATAATTCAAATTTATAATGAACATATAGCCCATCTTAAAAACTAATTACTAACTTATAACTTATAATATTACAAAATTTATTTTAATCATTACAAATTCTCAGGAAAATAATTGGTAAGTTTAACAATTGTTCTTTTACCTAATTCAGCAAGAGCTAAACAACCACCATGCCAAGCATTGTCATTTTCATCTGGGCTTAACATGCTTAATACAGCATTGACAACTTCATTTCCATATGTTTTAGAAAGACGGCTAGTAATACGACCAATTCCTTTAGCTGCAGAGTACCTGATTTAAAGTAGAACTTACATTTAAAAAAAATAAATGTCTTTAAAATTAATTTCATATTATTTCAATACCTAACAATAATATCAGTATCTTTCAATCCTTCAATTAATTCTTGAATTATATCTTCTAAGATTAATGGAATATCATCATCATCATCTTCATAATCATCATTGACTGTTCGTTCTTCACTAATATCTAATTTTTGTGATTCAGTTTTTAACAAATTTTGTTCAAGAGATCTAGTTCCTCTATTATAACGCCAAGCAGCAACTCTGATTTTTAATAATGTTAATCCTTTGAAAATTCAAGCATAAAGAATTATGATTGTGAATTAAATAATTTTAGCTGAAAAAATATATTTTAAAGAAATAAGTTATTTTATATTCTAACCTGCTCTTTGAACAATTTTCATATAATATTTTCGAGTCAATCTTAATGAATCAGACTTACATTTTGATCTTGTTAGACAATCAAAAATTTCCTCAACAAAATGTTGAATATCTTCTCGCTTAGCAGCTTTAAAAATAGCAGCAATAGTACTCATTGCACCAAGCCTTTCCCAACGGGTGGCATTAATATCTAATATTTTCTAAAAGAAGTAAAACATTTTAAATTACTAATATTTTATCCAAATTTCTGTATATTATAAAAAAAATTAGAACTATTATTTAAATTATACGTTTATTTTTACCTGTTTAGCCCATTTCAAAAAATTTGGCAAATGAATTTCTTTAACATCAGATCTTATGAATAATCGTGTAGCTAGAACTGTAGCAGTATCTCTACAAGCATCTCCAGAACATAAATATTTCATTACAATTCTTACTAGTCTTAATAAAAATAAAATCATATTAATTAATAAAATATTATTAAAATTGTTACATAATTCAGTAAAATAAACCTTTGTAAAATAGATGAATCATCTGCTAGAATTGTTCCATCTAACTTTCTCATGTCAAAAGGTATAATTACAATAATTGAGAGCCATAACAACAGACAATAACGAGTTTCCCATGAATTATGATCGGCTTCATCTTGCTCCTCCAACATTTTTAATACTTTTTCCAAGTCGGACACCTTAGATACAAAAAATAAATAAATTAAATTTAGAAAAAATAACAACCACACTTACTTCATGAGGCAAATTTCGCAAAACAACTTTGTAGCCTCTAACACTAACAACTAAAAAGAGATATCGAAATGCTTTCTGTTTAAGTAATGTTGGTTGTGTTTCATCTCTTACAATAGATAACAATTTATCAAGTATTTCACATAAATATGGATCAATTAAGTGAGGTTGTTCTATGTATTGAGTTAAAATGTATTTCAGTTGTTCATAACTTTTTTCACTTTGACTATCATTAGAGTAAATTTCTGGAAGTTGATCAATAAGATCAAGGACATGTTTCCATTCAGTAAAAAATACTAAACAGCAACTTAATCCAATTCCTTCACTAGTATCCTCCAATGAATCAGATAAGTCACATGGCATCACCATTTTTAAAAACTAATTAAAAGTCTAAAACAATAAATAAAAAAATGAATGTTTAAGATTTACTTATTTTGAATAACACATATTTTTATTGAGACAAGCTATATTAACAGTCAGGAAAAAATAAATGTATAAACTATGTAATAAAATAATAGGCTTTCTATGCTATCATAGTCATTTAGTTAAGTTCTCCCATGGCCCAATATATATTATTTATATATATATTATAAAATTTGATTATATTATAACTAATATTTCATAAGATATATTATTAATACATATTCTCTTCTGTCAAACAAATTATTTTGTCAGTAAAAATATTATTTAAGTTAATATCATTTAATAAAAAATAAACATGTAACAATTTAAAGTTTTACAATTAATATTTTTAAATTACTTTCAAATACTAAATTTTGAATTTTCTAAGTTTTTTATACAAAACATTTATTATATAGATAACCATGGACTTCCATACAAGTATTTTTCAATGAGGGCCAGTTAACTTTCTGTATATTACATTATAAATAAATAAAATATGAATAAATTTTTATCAATATATAAAATTCTACAACAACATTTTTCATATTTTGTGAGATAGAACTTAAATAATGATATATTTTAATTACGTGTAAGCCAAAATATTAAAAATTAATTTACATGAATTAAAAATATTCATTTATCTTATTATTAATAACCAAATATTTTTTTTAACATAGTACTATTATCAGAAAATAATTTATAACAATTATATATTTTATATTTGCATGTTGAAATTTGTAAAAAGTGATCTTATGTCTTATATATATATCTAATTATTCATAAAAAATGATATATAATAATAATAATTATAATAATAATATATAATTTTTACTTTTTATAGTAAACAAATGATAATTCTTCAAGTTTCACATAATCTACAGAATAACATTTTAATGATTATTTACAAAACACATTGACTTCAAAGAATTAAAAAAAACCAACCAATTTAACAAATTCTTTTCAATAATGAAAAATTAATAAATTAAATTATTTTCCAACATATCTTAACAATTTACCGTTACTGAGAAATGATAAGACTCTTATCATAAGGTATCAAAAAAATTTAATAATTTGTTAAATTTAAATTATATACTTGTCAACTTTTTAATACTTACAAGTTATTAACGAATATATTTAAAATTAATACATTGAATAGATTAATATTGTAATTTAGATAACCTCAATAATATATTTTAATATCTTTCCTCCTTTTATTTTAGTTACTTAATGAAGGTAGAATAGTCTTTAAATTTGAAAAAATTCACCAAAACATTGTTTTACTGAATTTTTGATGTTCTTATCTATTAATACAAGTAAAAGTTTGTAGTTCTTTTGCATAAAATTGTATATTTTTTCATTTTTAGTCAATTGCTTTGCAATTGACTTCTGTATCTAAAATCGCATGAGTAAAATTTCAAGGCAATTCAGAATATATTATTTAAAATTACTTTTGAATGACACTTATTTTGTACTAAATAATCTACTATTCAGTTTTATAATTTTTAAACATTCTATTAAAAGAATCATTTGGTTCTTTTTAAAATATAAATTTAGATCAACTTTTTTTTTATTTTTTCAGTTAAAATATTAATAATTCACCAAGACGAACCTAAATAAATGTTATTGATAAGACACTTTATTGTATAAAGTGTCTTATTTTTAATAAAAAATTAAACTAGCAAACAGTTTTATATTTATCATAACAATCCACTAAAGTTATGTAAAGACAAACTATTTACATTATTAAACTATCAACAATGCTATAGCTTTTGCAATTTATTTCTTGAATAAAATGACATAAATTATACAATATTTTTAATATTATTTATATTCTATATTATCAATATTCATACAAAATAATTTTAATAATAAAAAAATTAATTAATTTAATAATTTATACAAAAAAATTAAATTCTCCAATAAAAATAAATAATAAAAAAAGATCACCAATGATATAAACAAATTTCATTAAATTTAATATTGAGATAAAGTAATGTTGCACAAACTATTGTCATTTAATGATCTGTTAAAAAATATTAAGGAATATTTTTTGAAAAATTATTAATTTACTTAAAATGCATTAAACAGTATATAATAAAAACATAATACATTTTATAATGTAATATATATTTTTACTATCTTGCATATATGTCTTATTGAAATTTAAAGTGAGAAGTGAAGGTGATATTTCACCCAATTATAAAGCAGAGATATGATAACTATTATTGCAATGTTACCTATGATTGACATGGACATGATAAGTATACTTATTTATAAACAATATGAATTTAGTTAGATAATCCTTTCACAGGTCAAAGGTATTGTCTGCTATAAATAGAATTTTATTTAGCACAATAATTTTTATATAAATATCATTACATTATTATAACCAAATAAAAATAGAAAATTTTCATTCTAACCCATATTAATGATTATGTATTAACCATGGCATTATTTATAAAACATACAGAGCGATTCTTTAATGAACACTAGCCACTCAATTTCTTTTAAAACAATAATTATTTTGTGATTTTTGGCTTTTATTATTTATATAAATGTTTATTATAAAATACTTTTTATATTCATGCCATGTGTCTTTAACGGGTATTAACTTTTTTTTTAGTAGCAACATACATATTTAACTAGCTTAAAATATAGAAAATTATGTAATTAAGAAAATGACTGGTTGATAATAAAACTTTTAAATTAGTATTTCAGAAGTTATTAACATATTAAAATTTATATTGAAGGTGAGATGTGAATTATGTTATTTTTATCATTTTTCAATTCTCTTTCATGCCACTCCTTCCACCCAGGTATAATAGTATTGATAATTTTTGTTATTCATCCACCTTAATGAAAGTAAATCAAATGACTTGGATGGTGAACATTTTACAAAAAATATTAAATAAAAGGTTTTGATAAAAAGGATACTGATCAGCCAACTGTTTTTCTTCTTCTTGTAAATGTAATTCTTGAAATTCTGTATCTATTTCTATAGTGTCTACTGTATTCGTAGGAATAAATGGTTTATAACACGGATATTGATTTGACCAAGTGTTTTCTAACTCATCTAATTTATCATTTATATCTGACTTATACTTTGCTATGAAATTGTAATCTTCTATCATTTCACTCCAGGCATTATTTTGTTCATAAATGGTAGATTCAATTATTTTCTGAATAATAAAAAACAAGTTAGATATAAATGAAAATTAAATCTACTTAACTGTATGATATTGGCTAGGGGGTCTATCTAATTTAGTCAGTAACACATCATGCTTTTGTATATGAGAAGCAAGGTTTGATTTTATTGCTCTGGGCTGTGTAAATTTTATATGTTCTCATTAGCATAAAAAACAGTTTTTTGAGAAGACATTTAATTTAGTTAAATAACAATAATAAGAAAGACGGTTTGGCTATATAGGTAACAGCAGTCTCGATACTCTTGTCTCTGGTCTAAGGCTCAGCTCATGAACCAGAGACTGTTTTTTGCAAGAAATAAGTCAAGTATTTGGTGTTATCGTTCCTTCTCTAGTTATATACATCCTATATATATAATTATATAGTCATCCTGGAATATATATGGTTAAGAAAGTTTTTCTTTAAAAAATGCTGTAATGGGTCTTAAAGCGAAAAAACTTCAAACAGCTATAAATAGTGACTGGCTTAACATGTAGCCTTGAAGTTTTATATTTAGTCTAAGTAATACTTAAGGATTAAGTATTCATAATTATTTTAATATTTTGTGTTCATTTTAAAATAGAACTTATGAACTCCTAAAATTTACTTTCAAACTTCAGTACCTCTTTGCTATTTTAGATGCGAGTATAAGAGAGGAATGTAATTTTTTTATAAAACTAAATAAATAAGAGAACATAAATGAATAAAGACAACTCTAAATTTTAAAATATATTGATTTAGGAGAGATTAAATCTATTAATTTAAATAATATAACTAATAAGTTAACCTTTTTTTCTTCAATATTGCCAACCATATCTTTTAACAATGATAAAATTTTCACGCCTTGGCTAGAATTATTTGAATAAATCATACCCATAGGATTTGCTACTTTAGCTTCTAATGTTTTAACCTGTAGATCAATTTTTTTTGCCATACAATGTAAGTCGTTGAAATTCATATTTCTAAAATGATTTGTCCTATTAAATAAAATAAACAATTACAATATTGACTTAACGAGTTATATATTTTTGTATAATTCTTAATTACAATAATATGAATGATTTCTTAAAACTAAATAAAATGTTTAAAACATTAAAAAAAAACTTATATGCATCATTTTATTACAGTATAGATGAGATCCTTCTTATTCAATTATTTTACGCTAATTATTTAAAACTTCCACATACTGTTATCTAACTTTAACTAAATTTTGGCGGTATATTAAAATATACCAATATGGTTACTAAATTCTTATCAATGGTTACTTATCAGTTTATTTCGGGTGCTAAATTCACGGACATTATTAAAATATATTACCTATGTATACACTTAACCGTGACCTACATTATAAAAATTGATAACAGTGTCATGAATGGCTTGTTTAAAAAATATTGATAAAAATATCCCATTAAATAATCATCACACAACTTATTATGTAAGAAATTTGTTACCTACTAAATTTAATTTATTTTATTTTTATTATTATAATAAAATATATAATATATAAATAAATACCATAATTTGATTATTTTAATTTTAAAATGTTTTTAAGTAAAATAACAAAAGGTTATTTAGTTTCTTTCAAACGAACACTATTCTTGACTCCAGGTATAATAACTTTTATTTTAAATATTAACTAATTTTTTTTTATGATGTATATTTATTTTTCAGTTAGAAAAAGTATAATTAAAATACAAGATCAAAATGATTTTAATAAATATGTTGTTAATAGTAAGGAACCTGTTATTGTAGATTTTTTCGCAACGTAAGTATATTTTTTTGTTTTAAACATATTATTTTTAATTTAAAGTTGGATTTATATTTTATTGTTCTTAAATTTTTCTATGAAACATAATAAAATATTTAATATTTCAGATAAAATTATTAGTGTCAGACAAATTTCCTTCATGTATACTATTTGTTAAGTAAAACATAATTTACATGATAATCAAGAATAAAGTATGATTATCTGTACTCCTTTTTATGAATGTAGGGATGTTTCTTTTTTAGTTAATAATATAATAGAAACTAACATAATTTTTTTAATTAATTAAAATATGAAAAAAATTAAATAACTAGAGTATAGAAATAAGTAGTGAAGTTTGGAGCACTTCCATAAATGTGTAATTGGCAAATTAAATAATATATTAATTAAAAAATTAGGATCAACACAATATCTTATTAATCTTAATAAAACATTTCATTAGTAGCTAAATTAGCAAACGTAACCAGAGAAAAATTGAAACAAAATATATTGTTGCTCTTCTATATTTTCTTGTAATTTAAGTTTTTTTAGTAAAATTAATCAATAAAAATCCAGCACAGGGGGGTCGCGGCACAGTGGTGACGTGGCATAGTTGGATCAAGTATAATGATATCTGATAGTGATTAAAATCACTATCAAAAATAAACGCTTCGATGCAAATCTTTAGATAGTGTTTAATTTTAAAAAAATTGGTGTTTTATTCCAAAAGCTACTTGATCTGCTGGTTCCTTATTAATATCTCGATTA
>NW_026099572.1:43325388-43354624 GCF_025091365.1 Daktulosphaira vitifoliae | reverse complement strand
AAAAAAAAAAAAAAAAAAAAAAAAAAAAAACATCATAGTAAAACCAATACCTTCTCAGCTTCGCATCGAAGCTAAAAAACAACAAATTAATTGTAATAAATTTTAGTTTAAATCTTTAATCTTAGGTGGTGTGGCCCTTGCAAATTATTACAACCTCGCATAGAAAGTGTTATTGAAGAACTAAATAGTACAGTAAATCTTGTTAAAGTTGATATTGATGAAAATACAGAAATTGCTATGCAATATGGGGTACGTTATAGATTTAAGGTCTCTATGAATTTACTTATTAAATATTCATTATTTTTTTAGGTTTCTGTGGTGCCTGAATTAGTTGCAATTAAAGATGGTAAAGTTTTAGCCAAGATAATTGGTCTACAAGATGAAGAAAAATTAAGAAGTTTTGTTACTAAATTAGTTGATGAAAATAACCCTAAAAAAGAAACATTATAATTTAATCGTTATACGTAATTAACTTAGTTTAACTTTAACAAATATTTTATATAACTGAAAATTGACTATGAATTACCTTATACTTTTTTATTGTTGATTATTATAACCATTGATAATCTTTAAGTATTATATAAATGCTTAATTATTTCATTATTCATAATAGAATTCATAATATTTAATAGAATAATAATACAGTTCTTGTGCTACAAAAAAATTGTAAAATTAAAACTATGTAACCTAGTAAGAACACTTTATTAGTCAAAAATATGAATACTAAATTAATAAATATGAGAAGTATTTTAATAAATATAAATAAATATTTGTTTTAATTATGATTAAAATAATTAATATCTGTTTACTACAACGATTAGACCTTTAAAACAAAGTTTACAGTATCTACACACAAAAAAAAATCTATAAATTACAACACTTTTTAATTAGAAATCAATGTAGCTTTCACTTTATTGACGATTTTAATAGGTTTTGTAACTTTGATAATGTAAAATAAATAACAAAGCATAGTGTGACAATAATTATTATAATAACTAAAAATACATCAATTAAATAATATTGAAACCATGGCATGCCAACTGCTGCTGTTCGTAAATGTGGAGCACCTTTATGTTTAATAACATATTCTGTCCAATATACTGCTGATTCCAAAGGAGACATTGGTCGATCACGAAATATCTCTGATAATTTATTTGCTTTATTTTTGTAACTAAATAAGAGAATAATATTAATTGATTAATTACCAACCCTTATATAGTAAACAACAATAAAAATTTACATGGGATTAGTTAACATAGCTTTGATTTTGTTAAATATTTCATCTTCTTCTAAATTATTGTAATTCAACATTTCTGCACCACCTGTATCCATCACTGCTTTTATATTTGTCATTTGATCACCAAAAATGGGCATTGCTAAGATAGGTACACCTTCATATACAGCTTCTGTAGTACCCAATAAACCTCCATGTGAAATAAACAGTTTGACATTCGGATGAGCTTAGAATAAAATCAAAATACATTATATTTTAACATTAATATTAAAATCAGATCCCCTAAAATTGATTAAAGAATAATGCACATTTTAAAAATATAATTAGGTAGATTACAGGTAATTCTTTTTAAACTAGCCACTCAATTTCTCTACAAATAATAATTTTTCAATTGGCTTTTATTAGTTACATGTGTAACTCCCACATATTTATTATAAGATATTTGTTATAATCATCCCTTATGTCTTATAGAGGTATTGACTTTATTTTATTTTTTTAATGATAACATACATAATAAACTAGCTTATAAAGTAGAATATGACTGATCGATAACAACTTTTGGACCAGTATTTCAGAAGTTATTATCAATTTAACCTAATGATTAGAGATGAGAAGTGGGTAATACTATTTTTATAACACATTTCTTGGCCTCACTTATTCATCTTTTATGTTTTATATAGGTCTTGACTTTTGCTTTGATTCGATGCAAAGCTGAGAAGGTATTAATTTTATTATGATGTGTTTTTTTTTTTTTGTCTGTTGTCACTTTTCTTAGTTCTCACCGGACCGATTTCTTTTAAAGATACATCAAAAGATCACAAAAGTATCTAGTTGAAGACATTGCTTTTAAAATTGGAAAACATTTTCCTCGTACCATGTAAATGGAGCAAATTCCCCAAAAAAATATGATTCTTATAATCGATGAATTTTTACATTTTTTTCACTTTTTCTTCTTAATTATTTCATTATTCCAAAAACACAAAAATAGCATATTTTTAACTACGCCATTTATACATAGAAGATGTATGTAACATAAGCTTTAATTAAATTTTATATATTTATATATATATATATAAGACTCAATATTTTATTAAGAGCAATGTCTTCAACTAAGTACGATTTGTGATCTTTTAATGTATCTTTGAAAGAAATCGGTCCGGTGAGAGCTGAGAAAAGTGACAACAGACAAAAAAAAAAAACACATAATTGTAAAATAAATACCTTCTCAGCTTCGCATCGAAGCTAATATAATCTAACTAGTAAAATAATTATAATTAGTACAATCTGATTTTACTATCGTTTTTGCGTCAAAAAAAAAAAATTATTATATATCTGTATTGTTACATCTTTACACTCTAGTCATTATATGATAACTTTAATTCATTACATACCTAAAATATCACGCTGGGGCATCCATTTTTTTATCATAACATTAGATGTTATTCCAGGCATATCACCTTCCCATTTCCATAACACCTTTTGTTTTAGTTTACTGAATACGTTCAAAAACATTTGTCTCTTATGAGCTGGAAAAGTTTCCCCGCGAAGTAAACTGCCCATACAGAAGTATATAATACCATGTTCAGCCTCGTCAATGAATTTTCGAATGTCCTACACAAAAAAATTTTATATCGTAAATTAAACTTTATGATAATTATATAAAATATGTTGAATTTAATGAGACAATTACGAACTTCCATTAACGGTTTGGAAGAAGTAATATGCAGTCCTCCTACATCAATAACGCCTTGTGGTAATGGCCTACTTCCCCAAACGGTAAAATGAGTGTTGACAAACAGTAGAGTTGTTTGTAAAATTATTTCACTTAAAGAAAGTGACAACTCGTAGCGTTTAGATGCTATATTTTGAGAAACAACTGTCGAATCCCAATGATATTTAAAAAAAGCAATAGTTCTAAGTAATGTGTTACCTAATCGTTCAAAAAAGTCCATTTTCGTCCCATACGCAGACATCAAAACGGGTATATAAGCTGGATGAGTAGAAACTCCCATACGCTCTGCTGACCAAACAAACATCGGAGATGTAGACCATGCTATGAATGGTGCTTTAAATTTATTGATCAAAGCTAAGTAAAGATCTGTATTGCATGTTTCAGTGACAATTAAGTTATAAGTGTCTTCCGACTGAGCGTATAGCTCACGCATAAAAAAAGAATTTGTATAATTTTCACCATACGCAACTAGCCCAAACATATGTCTGTAACTATCAAAAATTGACGAAGAAAACATATTATCAATAGTTAAGTAATTTTTGTCAAGAAAAAACGTATCAGCAATTGGGATTCGACTGTAAGAAACATTGATAATGTCGGGGAAATGCGTGTATACTGTAACATTATGACCCCTGCGATGGAGTTCAGTCATGAACACATCATAAATACGTTGATGACTACGAGCCTCAATAGGGAAAACGCCTAATATATTTGCGGTAAAAGAACATTTTATGTTCAGTATGAACCAAACAAAAAAATATTGTAAGTAATAAAATGAATACATATTTTCTTAACGCAAGATGAGAACTGATCTTAAGTCATGGTACTAAAATTATTGAAATGGAATTTGAAACAGCATCGATTAGATAAGAATTAGATAGATAAAAAATGTATAATTATAATAAATTACCAAAATCGGTTAAAATTTATATCTAGAATGAGTGATAAAAAAATACTAATCAATTTGTTAGCTTATTAATATTGAACACACTTTAGAAATAAAAATAATTTTAAAATGAAATAAACTCCATAAAAATAATTTGTCTATTAATTTAAAAAAATAAATAATAATTTTAAAAAATATACATGATGATTTATTTATGTAAAGCGCTTTCATAATTTAATTACATAATATAACACAACTTCAAAAATAAAACATTTTTAATTATGCGTTGGTACAAAGAACTTTAATTTCTAAGTAGCAAAGATGCAGTTAACGTTGGAAGTGTCATAAGAAAAATATATTTGTGTAGTTAAAAAATCATTGTAAATAAATTAATAAATTAATTTTAATATTAATAATTCGAATTTTCTGAAAAATGACCAGTCTTTATCTACAAAAGCTTGTTTTAGAGCCCCATGAACAATATTATGAAATATTAAATAAATAATTTTCCAAGTATAAAATTTCGCTTTGCTATTAAAATTGAAACTGCCTAAACAAATACTTAATGCGTTAGTAACGAGTAACATTGTAAGGCTATAAGTCTAATAAACTATTCATAAGCGTAATTACGGGTCGCGTAAGTATACTTATATGACCACTAAAACCTTGTGCTGTCCTTTAAATTACAAAGCGTTCAATGATAAATTTCAACTAATTGTTGTTCGATTATGTAAGTAATTTATCGTATATTTAATTGATAACTCATTATGTGTTTTGTTGATCAGTCAGTAAAAAAAAAAATTCTTTTTGACAGGAAACCACTCAATGCAGATAAGTATATTGTTTGATTAAATTTACATTTACTTATAGCCTGCGTTATCAACAGACTACCTCGTCTTTCATAGAATGTTATTTATAGCCATGTCTGTCCTATAATGATTTATGTATTTATGTACAAACTAAGGTTAAATATTATATGTTAGTTCGTGGTAATACGAAGTTCTTTTGTTATCTAGGACCGCTGTATAACCGTTCGGTGACTTATAAGCATACCATACGTTGCTAGAGATGTATGGCTAACATCGCTAGTTCTGATTGGCTCTCTGGACTGTTTAGACAATTTGTTGTTATAAACGTGTTTTTGAAATGTTTTACTATTATCATACAATTATTTAAATAAGATATTTTAATTAAAAAAAAGGAATTCACAATTGTCAATCAAAGCTACCGATCTTCGCTATACTAAAACAAAGTAAAAGTTTCTAGTACTATATGGTATCCTTATTTGCTACCCTATGTTGTCAGTTGTTGTATATTTGTTTTTCTCGCGTTTGTCACGTTAAAGATTTCAATAATATTTTCATTTTATGATTTACAGTATTTATATTATTTATATTATTCATCATGGATAAGTTTTTAATAAAAGTTCTTAATACTTAAGTATATTCTTTAAATTCAATGATTTTCCTTTAATACTTAAGTTGTATTTGTTAATTTTAAATACTTATAGTAATTATTTATTATTTTTATTAAACCAAATAACCGTATTTCAACATTTAGTATTATGAAAAATTAATTATAATTTTTTCAATGTTATTAGTGTTTTTATTAATTTATTGCTCTAAACGTATATATGGTAATTTTAAATAGAATATAAATTTAATTTTTAAATTTCCATTTATAGCTTGATTGGATAAGTAGCGCGGGTGGAAACAGCTCGTACTGATGTATGTGCACTCCGCCCGCGCTGAAATGGGAAAAGTATGCAGCAAATAGTTGTTAGGTTCGAAGGTGAATTTTTGTGCTTATTTTCATAAGTATGGAATTTAAAACTGATTAAGGGAAAATCAGAAATGCTGATAGCCTCGCAGAAAAATAAAAATAATTTTGCAAAATTTGACTCAAAATACGTGCATGGAACTATTTAATAAAAGTGTTTAAGAAATCAAAACTATCATATATATTTATGACATTTCAATCTACAAGATTTTTTTTAATGAATTTTAATTACATACCACAGGTAATTGTTTTGAAGGTTTTATATGTATTCCACCAACTTCTATTATGGCTGGCACCAAGGGCTTAGTTCCATGTATAAAATGATGAGTATTAACTAAAATTAACGATGTATTCTGTGCAACATTTCCTAGTGAAACATCTATGTTTAGATTTTTTTTGATAATTTCATTATCACTAGATCTAAATAATAATTTATATGATGACATTTGACTAGATATGATAAGTGTGTTTATGAAACGTTCGTAAAAGTTCATTTTTTTGCTAAAACCTCCAAGGACCGCAGGAATAGTAGACATTTCGTAAGATTGTGCAACAACAAATTGACTCCATGGTAATAGACCACTGCTACTTAATAGTATTGTAGGAATTTTGAATTTATGTGCAAATATCAAAGGTAGTTCATTTTTAAAATGTTCGGTAATCAATAAATCATAATTTGTTGAATTTTCTGCTAACATTCGTTTTACATCTTCAACTTTAAACATAACTTCATCTACTTTGCCAGTAGCATGAAATTGCCATAGTAAATATACAATTTTTTCTACAGTATTAAGAGTTCTATTTGAAAATGGTAGTTTATTATTAATCAGTTCTATCGAACCTTTTATAGAAATTTCTGTAATATTTGGATGGTCGAATGAATAATGACTTATAGTTGTTAAATTATGTCCTTCATCCTTAAGTTTTTGTATGTATGGTAAGTACATCATGTGATGGCTAAGACCCCGATGAGGAAACACACATAAAATATTCGCCGTATAAGCCGATGAAAACAGTATAAAAAGGTATATTACCGAAAGAAAAACCATATTTATTACTTTAATGTAGAAATCTACTACATTCATTTGTTTTTAAGTATTAAAATGAATAATAAGCACAAGAAGATAGCTTTTTTAAAAGGTAATTTCAAGATTTAAACAAATTGTTCGTTTAATATAAAGCTTATAAGCTTGATATAAAGTTCATATTAAATCGTTTTTTAAGTTTTAAACAAATAATTTTCTAACAAGCATCATTAACAGTTAAAACATTTTTTTACCATTCGATTAAATTCAAAACCCATGTCATACTTTGAAAAAACGCTAAAATGATTAATTATCCACTTAAAATTAATATTTAATTAAAAATTCCTACGTTAGTAAAAATTCAATTTTTAACTGTATTTGAATATTTGTAATAATAAAGTTCCTTTAAAACAGAAGTTTTTTGATAACTGTCTATCGTTTAATCTTTTGAATTATTTTATTCATATAAAAATTTATGATTTTTTTTAAAGAAATTCTAAATTGTAAAATTAATATTATATATTATTTAAGAAATATTTTCTGCGCACGTCAATTTAATACTAAATAATAAGCGAATAAAATAGGTCCATATTGTACTTGACAAGTAGAAAAATCTTGCAGATAACAATCTTTAAAGAACTTCGGTGTATAACAATATTTTAGAGCTTGCCCGCCGAAAAACTACAACTTAACAATACACATGTTTTTAGTAATGCATTATACCGCTTCAAAATAATTAACTATGTGACAAGATTAGTCTTATTCAAATAAATACAACTGTGTTAAATTTGTATTACAAAGTATTCAAAACACGTTCTTTTTGTTTTACTAGTGATAATGATGTATATTATGACACATGCGCACGCAGTTATTTTAAAGAATTGAGTGATGCGTTCTCTACCTCAAATGTATTTGTCTACTGAGTGGGGAGACGGAATCTTATAAATGTTATAATTGGTACATTAGTCTATTATGTAAACGCAAATCTATATGTATAATCTTAATAAATTTTTTATTTAAATTAGGTTATTTCAAATAATGAGTTGATATGGGATTTTAATAAGAAACTAGGCTTTGCCTAGATGGGGCTCCACTCCAAACGAGGCCCTTACGATTCTCATTCGCCTTCGGTGCGTAAGCCTCTTTGGGCTATCCTCTTAATTAGGCCACCGATTTCGGTAGGAGCAAACGGCTACGCCGGGTACAATAAGTGTATTGCAGCAAAAATATTACATCAGAATCAGCGTAATAAAAATATATTAAAAATTTAATTATTAAAATCAGGAAAATTCATAAAAAGAAAATAGTAAAATGTATTGGTTATAAGGTTAACGTTATTTTTCGTTAAAATTTGATGAATTTCAAACGCTTGTAACAGTTAAAGTTTTGGTTTGACCTTTATCGACTTTATAGATTTTTGGTGCTTCCTCGACACGTATCTCTGTAGTAAAGTTGCGAATCGTAAAAAAATATTTTTCATACTGTAAAGTGTCGCAAGAAATTTGGGCGACGCGCTCTGGCTTTTCAAGCGTATGATAAAAAAAGCTCGTAGTACGGTGAAAAATGAACGAATTAAATTCATTTTTTATGATACATCGGAAATGTCTTTGGGCGGATCTGGTGAAAATTTCAAACCTTAAGTCATGAAATGCTGGCATCAACGAGCGTTTTTCTCGAAAAAAGTTGAGTTGGGTTTTTAAAACGCCCGCGGTCAAGCGTCAAAAATTTTCCGGACTTTCGTGATCATATACTTTAGTTGAAAATCTGAGCACGCTAAGTAATTTCCCCAGAAAAACGTTTTTTCTTTGTTTTATTATATATAATAAGATAATTTACATTTATCTCTTTATACGTAATTAATTTTCCAGACTAATGCAGAAGTGGAAGTTAAAACATTATTGTATGTTCAAATTAATTTTGATAAATTTTGGTTTCTAATATGTACCAAAGAAAGTATATTTGTATAATATTTTTTTTCTATGGTAATGATAATCCTTATCAATAAAACATCTAATAAAACCTTATTAAATTAATAACTATATAAATTTATCTTACCATTGGTAATTCATTAGGAGGTTTAATATGCAGTCCACCAACTTCTATTACTGCTGGTACCAGAGGTTTTACACCGTGAATACTATGGTGAGTGTTTACCAAAATTAAACTAACATTATTAGCAATTTTTTCCAATGAAATATCCATTGCAAATGTTTTTCTTATAAAATCTTCGTCATTTGGTCTAATTATAAAATTATATCCCAATAATTGTATGGTAACAATCACTGTGTTTAATAAACGTTCATATAAGTTCATTTTTTTATTTACTCCGGATTCTAATGTAGAAGGAACAGTAGACATTTCATACGATTGAGCAATTATGGATTGACTCCATGGTAATAAACCACAGCTGCTAAGAAGTATAAAGGGAATATTTTTTTTTTTTGCAAAAATTAATCCTAGTTCATTGCTAAAATGTTCTGTTATAAGTAAATCGTATTGAGTAGAATTGTCTATAAATAGTTCTTTCATACTGCTAGTATTAAATAAAACTTCATTAATTTTTCTTCCTTCAGAAAATTTTTTTATCAAATCAATGTTCATTATTAGCGCATGCGGTATTTGATCTGGAATTGTTTTTTTATTAATCATATTATCCACTGTACCTTTGAGGGAAATTTCGCTAATATTTGGATTGTTTAATGAGTATTGACTAATAATTGTGAGGTTATGCCCATTATTCGAAAGTTCTTGAAAGTAAGAAGAAAATGCCAAAAAGTGACTGAGTGCACGATGAGGACAAATACATAAAATATTGGCCATCATTACAGGAACGATTAATATAAATAAGTTTAAAATTAAAACTATAAATATCATTTTAAATTATTGTAAAATTAAAAACGAAAAAATATTTATTCTTTATGTTATAATTTTTTTTACACGCAAAATTGTATTTAATTTTTTATGTCTTGTTTAATTTTAATACTTATGTTTAAAATCAACTAATCAATTGCTAGAGTTAAACCGAACTAACGACTTTAATGAAGTTTATTATAAACGGTACTGGTGAATTTTAGGATGTAATACGTGAAATTTTAAACATAGTAAATATATATCACGGAATAATCTATACAGTTATATTCTTATCGCTTTGTAGTATTCTCAATACTTGTAAATCTTGATTTTTCAATTTGTCGTTATACAGAGTGTTCAATAAGTAAGAAAACAGGTCAATTGTTACAAACAACAAAAATAATAGAAACCCATTTCCCTTACTTAGTGACCTCTCTATATGAAGTATGATAATAGTTATTATCTAATTTTTTTTAATTTTACATTACTTATTATTACTATTGTTTTTTATTTATTCATTGGATTTTAAAAAAAACTTTATGTACTTTTCATTTTATTTTTAATGATACAAGAAAGTTTACTCTTTATTTTTAATTATAAATGTTATAAGAAAAATACGCTGCATTATAAAATAAAAAAATCACGTAATTGTAGTCAATAAAATAAACTAGAATTTTTTTTAGAATGTTCTACTGAATACTTCATTAATACACAAAAAAAATTTCAGTACTTTCACCAAACTGTTACTTTAACTTATTATAGTAAAATGGGGTTTATAACCCTTTATCTCCTTTAAGTGAAACAACATAATTTTGTTTTTGATTCAATTTGGAACTGTTTCTTTATAATTGTTAATAAACTGCTTTAATTTATGTTTATGATACCATTTTTAACTTCAGAAATAGTCTTTCGAAATTTCTTTGTCCTTCAAATAATTAAAAATATATCATGAATAGCCTAATATCAAAAAAGAAGAAAAAATTTATTTTTAATTATTTTAATTTTAGCATTTCCAAAGTGTCGGTCAAAATTCCGCCTATGAGACATGTTATTCAAAACATTAATTCTTTAATTTATAAAAGTAATAGTATCTCACTTTGTTACATAAAATCAAATATAAAAATACGATGAAAACCTTGATTTTTAAATTTATAATGTTCTAATATTATTAATTTAATTTTAACGTTGAATGAAAGAGGCATACTATTGAAATATATATATATATATATGTAATCATTTTAAAGAAAATAAACAATACTAATATAAAGTCAATCATATAATTCTGATATCATGACATTTTCATTGCTGCAGATCTGAGATATAAAGCATGATTATATTTGATAATGCACTCCGACCTGTATACTACTGTTTCCAAAGAAGGTCAACCAGTAGATTATGAAATCTCTTTGACAAAAGTTTGGCACTCCGTACATATCGGTAATAAATAAAATCATATGTCAGAATTATTTCTAACTTTTACATTTATTTATATAAATACATTTATTTCGTTTACAAGCTTTCAGCTAAAATAAATATTCTTCAAATTAATTAATAAGCATAGCTAGCACTTTAGTATATATTCGTTTTCTTCAATATAACTATAGTTTAATAATTTTGTTGCTCTTGAATACACAATGCCTTTAAAATTGGTCATTTGATAAGCAAATATTGACATGTTTAAAACCGTAACGCTTTCGTAAATAGCCTCAGTAGTGTTCAACATACCTCCATGTGAAATAAATAGTTTAACATTAAGATGTGCTAAAATAATAATATTTCTCATTGATAAAGTTAACTTTTTAGTAATTATGCTACAAAAAATCGTTAATTTTGATCTAATATCACTTTATACATATTATTTTTTTTTAGATAATAGTATGTAATTTTTCACTTAATATTTTAATTTCTATTCAAAGCTGAGAAGGTATTAATTTATTGTGTTTTTTTATGTGTGTGTCTGTCACCAATTTTTCTCAGCTTTCATCAAAATAAATTTTTCAGTAATACGTTAGAAGATCACAAATTGTATCTAATTGAAAATATTACCCTTAAAACTTAAATATTTTCCTTCGTTCCTGTAAATAGAAGAAATCCTCCAAAAATGAATGATTTTTGAAATCGATAAATTCGACTTTTTAAACTGTCGTAACATTTTGAAAAATCAAAATAATTTAATTTTTGTTAATACCTTAGGTATTTTCCTTTTATTTGGTTTTTTTTTTTTTGAAAATCTTATATCTTATCCTTTACCTGCCTAAAAAGGGGATTAAAAACAGCACACATTTCACGAAAAGTTAAATTTTTCAACTTAATTTTTTTAAATGTTTCGGAATTACTTCGAAGTTTAAACATATGTTAAATTAAAGCTTATGTTACTTACTATAAATTAAAAAAAAAAGTTGTCCAGCTATTTGTCTTCAATATGTAAAGGGCCTCCGATGCTAAACAAAAAATGTTGTTGTTTAAAAAATCATCGTTTTTGTGTTGTTTTAAATTTCTACTTAAGTTAATTATTTATGCCTATATTTTAGGTCAAACAATATAGACATATATGAAAAGGGGGTAAGTGCTCATATTTATACCCCCTCATTTTACAAAAAAAAAGATTTTAATGTTAGTTTTAAATATTTCCAGGGAAAATATTCAATATCAACCCAATAAGTATATTAAAAATAAGGGCCTGTCCTTTTCAAAAAGGTATTAGCTACCAGATAAATTTCAATTTCATAACTATCTAACTAAATTATCTACAGATTTGCAAGAACTATAGTGTAGTAAATATGTTGGTAATACACATTTCATAGTTTAAACCACAATTAAAATATTGTTAATAACACTTTTTTAATGAATACTGTGTACGTAACGGATAGATGTCGGTTATACCGTGTAAATATGTTTCTAAAAAAAAAAAAGTGATAAAAAAGGCACTAATCTACCTGCCTTATATATACTTTAAATTGAAAAATTCATGTCTCTATAACTTATTTTCTTGTACGTATATAAATATTTGAATATTTATTTATTAAGAATACGCAATGATTGCCAGATCATTGTCGTCTAATTAAATTGTTACATTACTATTATTTACAATATTTATATTATTTTTAAATAGAATGGACATTTTTCAAATGTTTATTTTATGTATGATATTTTTCAATAACTTTCCAATATTATTCAATATCCACATTAGTATGGCGTATATAGGGGTGCTGATAATAAGATAGCTCCATTTGTCGGAGAACAAAAACACGTTAAAAATATAAGATATATTATTTTAGTTATAAGAGTTATGCTAATTAGGATGTACTGCTATATGTATTTGTTTTTGAGAAATAATAAATTCGTCATCTTACCTCGTATGACTTTATATCAATGTTTTGTAATAACCTGAGGGTGAATTAAATTGTTTAACTAACATATAATTTTTAAGACCCGAGGACTGTTTATTTAATTTTTTAATTTTATAATTTTTTGTAATACATTACAGCTGTAATATATTTAAAAAA
This sequence comes from Daktulosphaira vitifoliae, assembly GCF_025091365.1. Taxonomy (NCBI): domain Eukaryota; kingdom Metazoa; phylum Arthropoda; class Insecta; order Hemiptera; family Phylloxeridae; genus Daktulosphaira; species Daktulosphaira vitifoliae. The sequence goes on along the minus strand of NW_026099572.1, from coordinate 43,341,612 downwards.
ACAATCTAGAGTGTCGTTTTAATCTTAATATGTATATAATGAACTTAAGAAAATACATTTTTTTCAGAAACCTAGCCAATATTGTCGTCGAAACTTAGGTTTGTTGTATATTTATTTATTTGTTTTTGTTAATTAGTTAAAATTTTATTTATCTTGAATAATTATAAATGGTAAACAATTAATATTTGTTGGGAGTCCCCATTTCAAATAAGCAATGTACAAATGTACCAAATGTTTTTCCATAGATATGGCAATGATTACAAAGTATTATTTTATTGTTATTATCAAATAAAAAATTGCCCAACAAAAAATACATTTATTGTGGCAATACTATAAAATGATTTAAAACATATGAAGATGAAATATTTTATGTTAATAGAGGAATATTTGTGTGTATTTTAAAGTTTTAAAAAAATCCAATATATGCCATTAATGTCGAACATTTAAACTTAAATAGTAAAACAATGTATTACTTTTAAATAATATTTCCATTTTTTTAAAATTCATATCTGAAAAATTTATTTGATTGACGGTATTTTTCGCAGGTTATCTTGTCATACTGAAATACGTTACATGACTTCGATGATGTCTAGTGCGTGTAGGTGGGGCGGCGCTACAGACTTGCGTCTACTCACTTGATTTCTGCTACTCGGTATCCTCGACCTGATGGTGTGATTACTGTAAATTATTTTGTGTATCACGTTCGCACCTGTTTGATAAAATTTGGTGTGAATTTTTAATTTTTAAGCATTACACTATTGTAGCCAGCTGACTTAATCGCTTATCGTTTTGGTCCTATTGAGTGAAATATTATTAATACAAACTTTTAAATTAAAATATTGAATTGTATATAAGTTTTATTGTATCGGTCGAATGTTGCTGACACGAATACAGAAAACCGAGATAAGAGTACCTCTTCTGTTAACTAAATAAATTGTTTGTTTTATAACATTTGGAAGAAATTACAAATACATTGAAGGTGAATATTATACATTCTGACGATAAAGTTATAGACATTTGCTCTAAGTTTTCATGAATTCAGATTTAATTAAGAAGTTCATTGAATATGTTGCAATGATAAAATATCCTTCTTAAATAACATAAATAACAATTTGAAATTTAATATATCGCATTTAATTACTTTTTTGAGAATTTATATTATTTAAAATAAATTTTATTAATATGTTGAATGACTTCAAATATAGTTGTAATTTATTTATAAACATTAGAACATAGTTTTAAAGTTGTATTATGAAAAATTAATAGTAATTATATTTTATAATCATTGTAGTTTATACAGGAAAAATATAACTATTTAAACCAGATAATAATTCCAAAATGAATAGCTCATCTGACACTGGGTATGTTAATTTAATAAAAGTTTTTTTTTAAATAAAATTATAAAATTATATTTCTTTTACAGGTTTAATCCAGCATTTAATATTGCTACAATTAAACAAGTATTCAATGAAGCAGTTGAAAAAGGTAATGTAAATATTTTTTTTTAATATATAAAATTTTCTTTGAAATATTTTGTTTTATAGTTCGAATGCCTACACCAATGAGACTTAGAGATCTTATACGACAAATAAGAGCAGCACGTACAGCAGCTGAAGAAAGAGCTGTTATAAATAAAGAATGTGCTGATATTCGAACATCATTTAGAGATGAAGACAGTGTTTGGAGATGTAGAAATATTGCTAAATTGCTGTATATACATATGCTTGGGTTAGTTGTAATATTTATTTTTTTTTTTTCATAAATTTAAAGTATACAAAAAAAATTTTAATTGAAGCAAATTTTTTTTTATTCATATCATAGATACATTTCTAAACATATTAGTATAATATATAATAACTTATTAATTATTCTTTAAGAATAATTTGCTGTTATGATCTATTATTATTATAACATAAGTAATTAATGGTATATCATAGTTAAGTTTAAATGTTTATCGCAGATATCCAGCTCACTTTGGACAATTAGAATGTTTAAAGTTAATAGCATCACCACGATTTACTGATAAACGTATTGGTTATTTGGGTGCTATGTTATTGTTAGATGAACGACAAGATGTGCATCTGTTAATCACTAACTGTTTAAAAAAGTAATGATACTAAATTATTTTCTTTGTAGAACTATTTTTTTTAAATTGTTTTTTTTTTTTTGTTTAGCGACTTGAATAGTTGTACTCAATTTGTTGTTGGACTAGCATTATGTACCTTAGGTGCAATTGCTTCTCCTGAAATGGCTAGAGATTTAGCGACTGAAGTTGAGCGTCTCATGAAATCACCTAACACATATATTAGAAAAAAGGCAGCACTATGTGCTTACCGAATTGTACTTAAAGTACCGGAATTGATGGAAATATTTTTACCTGCAACCCGTTCTATGCTTTCAGAAAAAAATCATGGAGTACTAATTACTGGTGTTACTTTAATTACAGAAATGTGTGAAAGAAGTATTGATACTTTGCAACATTTTAAAAAGGTTCAAATTTGAATAATATATTGACTGTGTAAAGCTTTATAGAATATAAATTAGTTTAAGGTTAATTTTGATTGCCTCGTGGCCTGGGCTGGATTTAGGACTAGGCTAACTAGGCTGTAGCCTAAGGGTGCTACAACTTGAAAGGGCATTGCGGCCGGCAAAACTCTTGATTTTTTTTTTAGATATAATTCCTTTCTGTGAATTTAATTTTCCATCTACTAGAATTAATGTAGTTATTTTGATAAATTAGTTGTTCGCTGTTGCAAAATTATAAAAATAGCACAAAATATATTCTACAATAGATATATATATATATATAATGTGATTGGGCAGGGTAGCTATAGCACGACAGTATACATTTTTTAAAATAATAATTGACGACGGCGGTCGTATAAATTGTGTCGAGCAACCAAATCAAAGAAACACTAAACGTATTATTAAATAATGTTTCTTATTTTGTATAATGGTGCACATTTTTGTTGTATACATTAATAAGTTGACAATTGTATTTACTAAATTAACCGTTTATTAACAGAATAAAAATATAATTATTATTTTTTATTATTATTCATTAGTTATAATTTATGCACAATTGATTTTTTTATCATCATAATTTAAACTACAAAATTTTTTTATGTTGACTTTTAAATACTTTTAAAGTAACTATACATTATACATTAAAAAATACAAATTTTTAAGTAAATTGGGAGGGGGTGATCAGCTCAGCTCTCATTCTATCTGTGTTTTAAGAAGTGGGCGTTTGTTCCTTATTAGCCTAAGGGCGCTTTTTGGGTAAATCGGGCCCTGCTCATGGCTTTAAATTTAATAACTTGGGGAATATTGTTTGGTTTTATATTTTATAACTCAAGTAGTTCACCTTTCTAAAGTTAATAGCACTTATTTTTAATTACTGATAGGTCTCCATTTATTAATTTATTGATTTTTTTAATCAAATGTTATTTCATAATTAAATTAATTTTTATTTATTTATTCATCTATTTTTCTTTAATGACTTTCGTGAATGATATTGCTTATGGCTGAAAGAATGGTTTAAACGGTTATCTATTCGAGTTTCTTATTATTGATTACAAATAATGGATTTCTGAACTAGCAGCACTAGAAGTTCAGGGGTTAAAATTATACATGTAGCATAGAAATATTTGACATGTTTCTCGTTTTGTACTAAAATCATGAAAATTACAAAAAAAAAATCTAGAAAATAATTTTTATGTTGATAATTTTTATATATATCATATAATCAATTTTCAAAATAATATGTTGGCTTATTTCATGGATGAACATTAATATTTATTTTATATTACATTATTTTTTAATATGTCACAATTGAATGAAATTTTGCCATTATCATTCATTTTCTAGTAATCGTTCTTATATTATTACATATAATAAAAATAAATATTTATGGCTTTAAGTTAAATATTTTTAATATAATATTAATTTTAAACTTATATTTATATTTTTAAATACTCTAAAAAACAAATAATTCTTTAGATTAAAATTTGAAAAAACATTTAATTTATCAAATTCTTTGTTAAAATAAAGATTTTATCTCATTAAAATGAGTTTAATGTTTGTTAATAATTTTTTTTAGTCATATTATTTTATAGTTAGCAAACTATATTAAGTAGTTCATTTGAAATTATCAACACAATGTAATGGCATTCATGTAAAACTCTCAAGTTGATATTATCTCAAAAATATAATATTGTATCTAGTAAGAATAATTCAATGACAATTTATGAAATTTTTATCAATTTTATTGTATGTTAATTAAATTTGATTTTTAGTAATACTTATTTTTTAAAGAAAGGTTCCTTTTTAAAACCAAACATTTTTAAATGTATCATAAAACACGGAATAAAAATCTTTTATATTAAAAATAACCACATTTTATTATGTTTATTTAAAGAAAATCATTATTTTAGCGGATGTGTTAGAATATAATTTTTATACCAAAATAATTTCTTCTATTAAAATTTATGTTAAACTCGGTAATTTAAGTGTTAGATTAATAGTCAGCAACACAATAAAATACTCATAATAATAGATTAATAACAATAAAACTAGTAACTATACATCAATTACTTTTAGCAACAAGTATTCATTAATTTTAAACTTAATTCAGCAAATAAATATTGTTTTATGCATATATGTTATTTTAAAATTTGGTGGTAAATTAGTTCTTTGTATATTAATATTCTAATACTTGTATTTTTCATTGAAGTATACAGTAGTTTACATTGTTTCGAAGTTTAGCTAAATATATGTAAAAAATATTCAATATCCCTATGCTGTACGTGTAATTTTAATCCCAAAAATTATGGATTTACCTATTACTGCTGTTGGTTAACAAATCTACAATTTGTGACTGTATGTTAATGTAGGACAAGTATCATCTTGTGTATGTAAAGGTACCACAGACCTTTCTATCAGAGCACAATGTTATTTTGTTTGAGCTAAGTAGCCACCTCTAAAAGTACAATATAAGTAAAGTTAATTATATGGTTTCAGGTTGTACCAAATCTAGTGAGAATTTTAAAGAATTTGATACTAGCTGGATATTCACCAGAACATGATGTTTCAGGAGTTAGTGATCCGTTTTTACAAGTAAGGCTTCGTAATAATTAAAATAATAAAATAATTACTATTTTTTAGATACTTTATATATTAAAATACATTTTTAGGTAAAAATATTAAGGTTATTAAAAATACTTGGTCGTAGAGATTCAGAAGCATCTGAAACTATGAATGATGTTTTAGCACAAGTTGCAACTACCACTGAAACAAATAAAAATGTTGGTAATACTATTTTATATGAAACTGTATTATCAATTATGGATATTAAATCAGAATCTGGTCTGAGAGTTCTTGCAATTAATATTTTGGGTAGATTTTTATTAAACACAGATAAAAATATACGTTATGTAGCTTTGAATACATTATTGAAGACTATTCACTTAGACATGACAGCTGTCCAAAGGCATAGAACTACTATAATAGAATGCCTTAGAGTAAGTTAATATTATATTTAAATTCTTAGTTTTTTATAATTTTTATATTGTTTTTTTTTTTATAGCAAGATCCTGATGTATCAATACGGCGACGTGCTTTAGAATTAAGTATTGCATTAATTAACTCACACAATGTATTAACAATGACAAAAGAGTTACTAGCTTTTTTGGAATCTTGTGAACCAGAATTCAAAGCTCAGTGTTCTTCTAGCATAGTTTTGGCAGCTGAAAAATTTGCTCCAAATACCAGATGGCATTTAGATACTTTAATAAAAGTTCTAGTTGCTGTAAGTAAAAATATCAAAATTAAAATTTTAATGAAGTCTAATAATTTATTGTTCATATTATTTAAGGCTGGTAATTATGTGAGAGATGATGTTGTATCAAGTACCATTCAACTAGTATCTGAATCTGGTGCTCAACATGGAGGATATATGGCTTCTAAATTATGGATAGAATTAGAAAAAGATACTAGTGATAAACAGCCATTAATTCAAGTATCAACGTGGACTATTGGCGAATTTGGTGATATGCTACTGCAACAATCTGAAGATCAAATTGTAAAAGTAAGTTTTTATAATTTGATTTTATATATAGAGTGTTCAATAAGTAAAGAAACGGGTTTCTATTGTTTTCATTGTTTGTTACAATTTACTTGTTTCCTTACTTTTAGGACGCTGTATGTATGTAGCTATTTTTTTTTAAGAGAACATATTTAATTTTAAAATAATACTTGCGGTAATGTTTTACTTTTAAACAGGATATTCTTTGTTAAAAATGTATGTTAGCAACTGAATAACTAAAAAAAAATTGATTTTTAAATTTAATTTCAATAATTTATAAAATAGCTGTATTTAATAATAAGTTTAAACAATTTTTGATTTTCAATTTTTCATCATCCACATCTCTCAAAGTAAAAAAAAAAGTGTATTTGATTATTTTTAATAAAATAATCAAATACAGTGTAATATAATTTTGAATAAATGTTTTACAAATTAAATTATTACAATTTTCAGGTAACTGAAGATGATCTATTAAGAGTATACCATAAATTGATGTGGAGTCCTCAAAATAACATTGTAACAAAACAATACACTTTAAATTCCCTTATGAAACTTAGTACTCGCATTAAAGTTAATATAGAGTGAGTATGATAGCTTTAATATTTATTAAAATATATAGAATTGATAGCCATAGTTTTTATTTATTTTTTTATAATTATTTTAATAATAATTTATTAGTAAAATTCATGAAATGGTGGCCTCGTTCACAACTCACATGCACACTGACCTACAACAACGTGGTATCGAGTACAATCAGCTTTTTAATAGATACGATCAGATGCGTGATGGATTATTAGAAAGAATGCCTGCTATGGAATCTAATAAAACTCAACAATCACAATGGAATGAAACTAATGAAGATATATCATCTCCAAATGACTTGATTAGTACAGAAGTTACTAATACTGAAACAAATGATTCAGTAAGAGTAAATTATCAAAATAGAATTACTTTTAATAATTCATAATAATTTGTTGTTATTTTAGAATGCTCTACTAGTATTGTTAGGAGGTGAAAATGGTGATTCAGATTTAACACCAAATCAAAATTCTATAGTTAAGTCTGATACACAAGATTTGTTGGATCTTCTAGGTAAGTTATATTGATTATTTTTACTTATTGTAAATTTCATTGTAACCATAACTAAATAACTTAGTAGCTTATATTTAAAAGCTGATATGTCACAAAAATTAATTTTCGAGATGTTTTAAGATTAAAATAGAGATGAATTACTTTAATTGAATTTCTTACTAAAGAAAAATAAAATTCAAAGTTATTTTTATATTTGTTATTGCAATTGAAACAAAATTGTCAATGTTATATTTATAGGTGGATTAGATTTAAGTAATCAACCAATGCAACCTCTAAACAATCTTGTGTTAGATAATACAACAAATGGGACAAATATAAATAATACAAATAACTTATTGGATTCATTAAGCTTAGGTATAATTTTTTATTTTCTGTGTTATACATAGTATGTTAAATTATGACCTTTTAAACTCGTATATTTTTATTAAAATAAAATGATCTTTTTTTTTTTCAGACGACCATCCTGTTATTAATAATATTATAAAAAAACCAGGAACTGTGACTGCCTATAACCAAAATGATTTAATGATAACAATAACAGTTGAAAGAGACCCCATGAATCCAGAGACTAACACTCTAAATATGACTGCTTACAATAATGGACAATTTACTATTAATGAGTTCCTATTTCAAGCAGCTGTTCCAAAGGTACTATTAATTATTTAATGCTATTTATTTAATCATTGTAATAATATATCTTCTCTTTAGACATTCCAATTACAAATGTTACCTCCATCTGGAAATTTTATAGAACCCGGTTCATTTTTAACACAAGTTATGAGAGTATCAAATAATTCAAAGGTATATTTTAGTTAAATTATTATACTATTCTCATTTTTGTGTATGTATAATTATGAACATTATAAAATTTAAGAATGCTATATTACTAATAATAATACTACAAAGAATATTAAAAATATTCATTGTATGAATTAAATTTAATACTTCTAATATCATTCATATTTATTTAATTGATAAAATTGATTAAATTAATGAATTAAGTAAATGTTTTTTACAATTAAATTACTTTTTCATCCTGCCTTATAAAGCTTAAATTATTACTAGTTTATATTAATAACTGTGGTTCGATTGAAAATTGAAAAGTTGAAAAGATAATAAAAAGTAATGAAAAAAAAATTAAGACCTAATTGTTATGAAGAAATTATGTAAAGAATATGACCCAAAATTTGAATATTTAATCTATTTTTAAAAACGTTTATTAGACCCAAATAGTAAAAATAAAATTTTTAGTTAACTTTTAAATAATTTCTTCTTGGCTTTGTATTTAGTTTTTAATTTTTATTTTCCCTGTGTTTTTGTCCTACGCCCTGCAAAAGCTATGGCTATCATTAATAATATTTAAAGTTTCTTAAAATCTAATGTTTCAATTAAATTTATAGAAAAGTACTCTAAATAATAATTATATTATTTTTTTGCTATAGAGTCAGTTAAGAATGAGAATACGACTGTCTTATAATTCTAATGGTATGCCCATTCAAGATCAAACTGAAGTAAATAATTTCCCATCACCACCTGAGTTACCAGGAACATCACCATTAGATTTATGGTCTGAAAGTCAATGACAAAAAGTCCTTGTAGCCATTGGCTAATGCAAGTTCAAATCTTTTAGATTGTTTGTGTGTTCTCAAAACGTGATAAATATTAAGTTTTTGTCAATTATTTGAGAAAATGATGTTAACCTGCCGTTGTATTTCATTATAAATAGATGGTTGTTTTTTAAAGTAATATAAATAGTACATAAAATTGGATATTTTATAATTTTTATTTTACCATTTACATTGTACTTATTATTGCTGAAGTAACTGTTGTATTAGCTCACAGTATTAAGAAAACATTTTTTTTGTATATATTAATGCCCTATTACAATTTTATAATTACCCATTGAATATTACTTATAATTGTGATAAATTTTAAATCTTAACAATATATTTCCTTACTATCGGTTGTTAATCAAAATCCGGTTGTGAAATTTTATTTATACAAGAGCTTAACACTCAAAAATTTGAGTACAAATTGGCTTTATTTTAATTATTACAACATCAAAATGTTAATTTTGTTCATTTATCTACATTTCTTATTGTATCAATTTATTTGTGCACTCCAAGTATTTAAGATGTATTTATTGTCATTATTATTATTTTTATGTAAAAATTACATAATTGAAGTTTATATTATATGTATTATTTAATAGTAATTTGTTAAAGAAATGTTTATTTTATTGTTAATTAAATAAATTATTATTGTGTATCATTATTATCATTATACTAATTAAACGATGTATTGCTTTATATATTCTGTGATTTGAATATTAAGGACTAAATTATATTGTTATATGAAATTTATTCATTAAAATGAGAATAATGAAAAATTAACAATTCTGAATATTTATTAGTTGACTTATATTTCAATAAATGTATAAACATCAAATCTATATTAATAAACATATAATTCAAAAGCTAATACCTAAAATAAATATTAGATAATCTAATTTTATAACTAATTAGTGTACCAAACTAAAAATTTGAATCTGAGATAAGTAATGAATTATAAATTGTTTTTTGGACAATCGTAGTTAATACTAAAAAAATTAATTTCTAATCCAAGCTTTCATAAACAAACTTATTAAAACAAGCTCCATAATACTTACTACAAAATATATAACCATCATAAAATTCCAAAATATTCTTATGTGTTTTTATGATTGGATAATCAATAAACAACTATTATTTGAGAAAAAAAATTCTAATGCAGCATGACAAAGTGATAAAAATATATTTAGTATAACTAGATTATTAATACATAAGTAAAAAAAAACACATTTAAACCCCTTACAGGAACACATGTCATTACTTGATTATTTGTACTTTTTTTGAATCATATAACTTATAAAATTACTAGTAAAGTATTATATTTTATGGAAGTTGCATTTTTTTCGCCAAAAAACTGCTATAAAGCTAAAACGTAAGAACTTAATTTTTAAATTATAGAAACTTTTAATGACAATATGTATATTAAATATAAAAATCAAAATCAATAGTTTTCCATTATTACCGATATTTAAACTTTTTAATTTATGGCTTCAATTCATTGATCCTGACACAGTAACAAATTTTTATTAAATTCCAGTCAGTAGTACAGGAGCTTTGAGATCCGTACATGTTTATACGGCTTACGTCGCCAGGAACGCCAAAATGTGTGTCGTTAATTTTTTTTACAGTGACTGAAAATTTACCATGTCCAGGCAATGTTTCTAAAACCACTAAATATTCACTCGGTCGATTCACCTTATGTCTAATTGATATCAGACTATGGAGCTTTAATTTCGAACACATAAAACCTTTCTTAATGTTCATTTTATATTTAATAGTGCGTGCGTTCAATTCAGTCACAACATGTTGACTAATGGTCATGGAGACGGAGCTATTATTGTCAAGCTCTTCATAAGCATCACAAGTACACCAATGCGATTCGATACCAGCTAGTTCGCAGGTCCTATTAACGCTTACTGGACGTAAAAGACTATGGCACGTGATACAGCCAATGGCCGTTAACGGTTCATCTTCGGACAAAAAATTTTTTAAAGTAAGATGTAAATCGAATGGCGATGTCAATCGATTTTTATTGACTAGAAAATTTTGACGTCTTTCTGGATATTTAGCTGTGTACCCAGGAGGTAGTCGCATATACAAAGCCGGCATTCGCTCCTCAAGCCACCCGACGTAAGTTTCCAATATTTCACCGAATCGCATACCATGATCACTTAATAAAAAAGTCACTGCGTTGTTCAGCTGATTACGAGTCAACAGTTTTGTCAACATTTCGGCCGTTTTCTGGTCCATTGATGACGGTGCATTGACATCATTGTGACTGAATGTGTTAAGCCAAAAAACGGCAAAATACCCATGATCCTTGTGCAGACTGACAAAATCCTCAATGTAATGGTATATATGTTCAGCGATGGGAGTAGATCCCACGCAAAAATTCATAGCGTTGAATTTAGTTATCGGAAGTAGTTTTTCAGAAGCTACCATAAATGGCCTCAAGTAATAATCAGTGGGTGCGTTCCGAAAACCATATTTATTATAATTATAAGTTGACATACCGGATTGGTCTTCTACGTAAGTTGTAACATAACCTATTGAAAATTTTAATTTTTCAGTTTAATATTGTAAAATTTATTCACAAATTAGTACACCACTTTTTACTTAATTATGGAATTTTTAACTTAATCATTGGTGCATTTTAAAATTTTAGGATCTAAAATTTTTAAAAATCTAGAAATAATTCAAATTTTTCAAAAATTATTATTTTTTTATTATATTATAAAAATAAAATATTTATCAACACTTCTTATTTGAAAAAATTTAATTTATCATTATTTATAAGAAAGAGATGTTGAACTATTAAAATACTCCCTTCTTATACATAACTATAATATCCACGAGCAAAGATTTTTAATAAATTGACAAAAATATTAAATAGTATAATAAAACATTTTTAAGGAGAAAATACATTAAATGTTAAATTTTTTTTATTAGTGATATGCCGTAATATTTTTCATCAAAATGAAGTAATAAGCAATATAAAGTCCACAATATGGTTAAGTAAGAAAATTTCCTGACCATGACCCCTATTAAAAAAATTTAGTTATGCCTATGCTTATGACAAATTTAAGAAATCTAAAAAAATACTAATACATTTACCTGATTCTTTAAAATTTTTCCAAAGAAATGGACACTGATCCATTTCGATTTTGGGAGACTTCCAGCATGTTTTAATCATTTGTTCAACAAACATACCAGATAAAATAGGTATAACATTTGGAAATGTATTATCTGCCACTTTAGTGTATCCCTCAAGAGATAAAAATCCATTGTTTTCAAGTACTTCATAGGTTTTAGGCATAGATCGTATAAGATTCAGTCGGGAAAGAGAATCGATTGCGATGATTAATACACTGGGTTTACTTGTACCATTCAAATTTGAAAATCGGTTCAGTTGTTTGTCAATGACCATTGCATGAATATTCCTACGAGTGGTTGATTTAGAAGGATTTTTCAATGAGCGTATTTTGCAATTGACTACCATAAATTCAACTGTCTTTGGAATAATCTCAGAGTTCTTAATTGGATGACAAGAAGGCTCTATTCTATAAATAAAGAATAACTAGTCATATTTATATTATTATTGAGTATTAATCAATTATTAATAAATAAAGGAGCTTAACTCCAATTCAATAAAAACCAATATTATTAATTTTAAATTTGGTAAGTGAAAAACCCAATAATTTTTACAAAGCTATAATATTATTAATTTTGAAACTCACGTGTAACGATCATCATCATTGAATGATCGTTTGCTTTTTAAATATTTTCTGTGTATTGATGAATAGCAACAAGATATATTTAAATCAGCTTTGTTTTGGTAAAACTTGTTAATTTTAAGGGTATACGTCCATGATTTAACATCAAGAATTACAGAAGTTACAGATGGAAGGGAAGAGCATTTTGGAGATTTTTCCTTTTTCACGAATTTTTTAACTGAATCGTCGAAAGCACTGACATTAGGAATGCGGCAATTGTCATCCCACACAGTGAAACCATTTTTGAAAGCTTTTTCATCGAGTATTACAGTTTCTAAAAAAACTTTATAGTAAAACATTTAGGTAAAGTTTGGAAACAAGAACGTATTTACGATTTTTTAATGCAACCGATGAATTTTCTAATTGACGACAATCGTAATCGTCTTTCGTTTCATTGCCCATACAATAAAACATAAATAATGTCAAAAATAATATAAACGTCATAGTTTTAATTACATCCCTGGTATTTTTCTGTGTGCATTCTTTTTCAGCCATAACTAATCATTTGTAATGAGAATGATTTAAGTCCTGTAAAAATATTATATTATATTTTACAAAACTGAGCAAGTTAGCACATTTTTTAACTGATTAGGGTTAATTTAAAAAGTAGTATATTAAGTCAAATTAAAAGCTAACTTATGTATATTTCTTAACTTGGATAAGTTAGAAGTAACTAGAAAATAAATTTAACTTTATTTTTACATTTTTGTAATGTACTTAAATTTAACACATTATTCAAATTAAAAACGTAGTTGATTAAATTTAAAAGTTAAACCCATCAAAAAAGAAACGAGTTAAAAAACTAACCAACTAACTAAATAAATTAACGCTTTAACTTCATTTTAGCTTTTTAATGTTCAACCTTATTTAGTTAAAATAACAGTTAAGCTAAATTCAATATTTCATAAAAAAATGTACGTCTTTATACGTTGCATACGTGGTTTAATTAAAAAAAAAAAACGGTAGCACAGTGGGGTCGAGGCACAGTGTGGACGAGGCATAGATGGGACAAGTATAGATGATATCTGACAGTGATTAAAATCACTATCATAAGAAACGCTTCGATGCAAATCTGTAGATAGTGTTTCCTTTAGAGAAATTGGTGAAATATTTTAAAAGCAACATGAACTCTTATTTCTTTAATTATATCCTGATTAGTAGTTCTTTGATTTTAAAATATAATATATGAATAAATACTAATTATAGTTTTTAAATTTAGTATGAAATTGTGAGGCCAGCTATGATGTATGGTTCATAGTGTTGGGCGGTTGATAAGAAAGTAGAGCAGAGAATAAGTGTAGCAGAGATGAGAATGCTTAGTTGGATGAGTGGAGTGACTAGAGAAGATAGGATAAGGAACGAGCATATAAGAGGAAGTATAGGTGTTGCGTCAATCGTGGATAAGATGACAGAAAATAGACTTAGATTGTTTAGTCATGGTATGAGGAAAGAAGAATCGAAAGCTGTAAGAACAGTTATAGAAATGAATGTTGAAGGAAGAAGAGATAGAGGAAGACCAAAAAAGAGATGGAGGGATGCTATTGAATGCGATTTGAGGACAGCTGATGTGAGCGTAGAAGATGTGGGAGATCGTGTCAAGTGGAAGCTTAGGATAAGGGTGACCGACCCCAAAAAGTTGGGATTAAGGCAAAGAAAAAGAAAAATATTACCAGAAATTCCGGTGGCAATTAACATAATATGATTGTTGTTTCAGAATGTACAATTTAGCGTTTAGTTGGGTTTAAATAATATAGCGTCAAATCAATTACCTACTCTATCGGTTGTATCTCAATATACACTACACTTTAATGATACAATAAATAAATAAACTCACACATACACACATATGCATTTATAACATTGTGTCTAATGTAAGTATAACATGATAAAAAGTAACCGTAAAATGAAAAAAATGGAATATAAATTTTATTACTCATATTAAATGTAATGTAACTCGAAAAATATTTGTTTAAATGAAAAAATATAAGATTATATTTTTATTTATAATTGTCTTTTAAACAACTTTTGTGCGAAACTTTTTTTTGTAAGTTAAATATTTTTTTTTGAGAAAATTAAGAAAGCTCATATTTTTGAACTTTTGCGAGGATTTAAAAAAAAAGCTCAATTCCAATCTTGAGGACTATTAGTATGTCATTATACATATTTTAATTCAACTTTTAAAAAAACAAAATTTTTTCCGCAATTTTTCCTTTGTTGACTGGCCTAGATGTCAATTTTAAACTTGTAATTGAGCTAAAAGTTATGGTAATATATTCAATTTATTTTACTATAAACTTTCATAAATCTTTATCAAAAATTTTTCATCAACTTTAAAGAACCAAAAAAATAGGTTAAAATTGAAAATTTGGACTGATTATTTTTAACATATTAAAAATCAAATCAGTAATAATTTGAAAACAAATTTTTTTTTCTTTTAATTATTATTTTATATATATAATTAGTAATAATATAAAAAATTAGAAGTGATAGAAATAGTCTACTTGCAGATTTGAAAACAACGCGAAAAGTTGATTTAGAAAAGTATATTTTTGCTTCTGATGAAAGTTCCTTGTAGTCCAGTGCATTTTTTTATAGTAACAAACAGTTTTTATTGAAAATTATTGTATCAAGCCCTTTAAATTTTTATACACGTAAAAGTAAAGCAAAATATAACTTCTTTATTATTTTTATAATTTCTCCGTTTAAATTACAATATTAAATATCAATTTCATACTAAATTTAATAATTATAATTAGTATATATTCAAATATTATATTTTAAAATCAAAGAACTACTAATCATGATATAATTAAAGAAATAAGAGTTGATGTTGCTTTTGGAATAATCCACCAATTGCCTAATTAAAACAAAAAAAAAAAAAGTTTGTTGGGAATTTTTTCTGCTATTCTGCAAAATTACTCCTTCGTTGACTAGAATGAATCATTAAATAGAAAATTTTATGAGAATTAAAACAATGTTATTTTTAAGATTAATATGCAGTCAGAAAGTTTTATAATTATTATTTATTGTAAATTTATCAGAAAAACTCATTATTTTTTGCATTTTTATCGTAATAGAACACTTAAATAGAAATCATAGTAATCATTTCTAAGTAATTTTTGATATTTAAAAAGATTCTACTATTGAAATATCCAGAACTGAATTAATTTTAATGATTTACTTTAACTAAAAAAAAAAAAGTTAATATTTTGAATCCCTCTTGTGGGCAGGTAAAGGGTTAGATTTATAAAAAAAACCAAATGATAGATAAAGACATGCATCTAAATAAAAAAAAATATACTGATTTGGTCATTTTTGATAAAGTTATAACAATTAACAAAGTTATAAGTTTTATACACTGGACTACAAGGAACTTCCATCAGAAACAAAAATATACTATTCTAAATCAACTTTTCGCGATGTTTTAAAATGTGCAATTAGACTTTTTCTATAACTTCTAAGTTTTAATATTATTAAAAAATAGTTTTTACATATAAAAAAAAATAATTAAGAACAAAAAAAATTGTTTTAAATTAATACTGATTTGATATGATATTTATTATTAATTTAATATTAATTTGATTATTAATAAGTTAAAAATAAGGAAAATGACATATTTAACCAATTTTGTTAATCGTTTAAAGTTGATTGTTGTAAATGTTTA
>NW_026099572.1:43314661-43322190 GCF_025091365.1 Daktulosphaira vitifoliae | reverse complement strand
TTCTAAAAAAAATGATTGTTTTTTCTCCTGAATTAACAATTGATTTTTACAAATATAATCAAATTTTATAATACACTCAATTGAGTAAATCTTTTTAACAACTTTGTTTTGATTGGTACATTTAGTTAAAGTAAATCATTAAAATTAATTAAGTTCTCAATATTTCAATTATAGAATCTTTTCAACAAACAACAAAAGTTCCTAGGAAATTATTACTATTACTTCTATTTAAGTTATCTATTACCATAAAAATGCAAAAAAATATTGAGCTTTTCTGATAAATTTACAATAAATAGTAATTATAAAACTTTCTGACTACATATTGATCTTAACGATACAATTTTTTTAATTGTCATAAAATTTTCTATTTAATTATGTCAATGTCAAACTTACCAATTGAGCTAAAAGTTATGGTAAAATAAATTTTTTTTTTTATTATAAACATTTACAACAATCAACTTTAAGCGATTTGAGAAGATTTGCATCGAAGCGTTTCTTATGATAGTGATTTTAATCACTGTCAGATATCATCTATACTTGTCCCATCTATGCCTCGTCCACACTGTGCCTCGACCCCACTGTGCTACCGTTTTTTTAAATTAGTTAAGTTAAAAAAAAAATTTAACTTATCTTGTTAAATTTATAATTTGTTAACTTTTAACTGCTAATTTATCGACATTGATCATACTTAACTTAACTTGAGTTAATTATTTCCATTACCTTGCCCATCTTTGCATATTTCTATTAACTTATAAGTTAAATAATACAAAAAAATATTAGGTAATTATGAAATTATTTTTTTTTTAAGAGGGAATAATATATAATATTCGGAAAAATAAAAAGGAATAAAACAAAAAATATTCAATTTTAATAATAATTTATAAAGAAAAAATATAACATATAATTACTATATAGATATTATGTATCTCTGAAATATTATAAATTCTTACAATATTAAATCTTTAAATATTTAAAGTAAACACTATGGGTACTTAAAACAAATAATTAAACCTACTATAATATTATATATTAATTTGGAAATTTGAATCAAAATAATTATAACAATACAAAATTATAATTGCAATATTAAAAGGGGTGTATTATTTTGGACAAAATAAGTGGAGGGAGAAGAGTATCAGCGCTTCACTTGCGAAGTATCTCCAATAACTAAACACTTATATTAATTTTATATAAAAAAAAAACTTTTTTAATGAATGGCTTTGGAAGTTTTATTTTTTTTATATCTAATTTTAACATATATAAAATATATGTCTTTAATATCTTTGCTAGTCTGTAGGCTTTGTTTTATCTGTTAAAAAACAACTCACTTCACAGTCAAGTTATTGCATATAAAAAATCATCAAAACGTTTAATTAAAAATCCAGTGATAACTGATAACACAAGATTGGACTATCTATGATATATTTCAAAATATATTTTTCTTATCAAATACAAATTTTTATTATGTTTCATAGATACATTTAAATGAACCGTTATGGCTCAGTTAAATATGAGTATAGTCCTGATTTCTACTGTAAATTTAGACTGGGATAAAATTTTTTCTAGTTTTCATTGCATAAGTAAATATGTTTGTTTGGAAGTTTGGGTAAAGACAGCATTATACAGGGTGTTCAGTGTTTTAAATGTTTGTCTCCCTAATTTCTTTACATTGTTTATTTAATTAAAAGATAATTTAGGGGACTTATTCATATTTAAGATAAATGGGGATAGATAGCGAATTGAGTATTTCTCAAAATCAAACGTATACAAGGTGTGTAAAGAAAGTAATGAGATTGACTTTTTATAATTTTTTTATTGAATTGAAATGCCTATTTAACATTATCTAATACAAAGTAATTGCTTAGGGAATCTACACAGCGCTGGATGTTTCCATTGTTCGTAGCAATTTTGTATCTCAGTTATTGGAATAGCTTTCAGTTGGTCAAGTCACGGATATTATATCCTACATATTCTCTATTATATTAATGTACCTTTTTGGGACTCATTTTCTCATTAATGCCCGCTTTAAAACCTCTCTGGGTACTCTATCATACGCTTTCTCCAAATCTATAAATACCATACACAGTTTTTTCTTCTTTTCGCTCTACTTTTCTATTAGCTGTCTCACACAAAAATCTAGCTCAAAAAAACTGACTAGATATTAAAGTAAATAGTACTCTTTATATTTCTCTTGGAAATTTTAATTTTATCCCCAGAAGTCAAGAAAAATCGTAGAACCATAACCTCGTCATCTTATCCCGCATTACCTTTAGCAGACTTCACCGTTTACATCAATTTTTATGATAATTCTCATAATTTCATAATCATAAATCAATTGATAAGCGTTTTCCTAAATTATGGTAATGTAAAACAAGTCGATCTTCACAGTTTTAATCGTACACTCCTTAATTTTATTCTTAAAATTAATTAACAATATCAATAATAGCACATCTACATGGTATTGTATGTATTTTAAATGTAGATAACAACTGTTAAAGTTTTAAAATTCTAAATAAAATTTAGAATTTCCAATCGGCCAAAAGTTAAAAAAAATTGTGAATTATTTTTACTATTTTTTATAACTTATTCTTTATTCTTTTTTTTCTATTTGACCAACGTTTATATAAAATAAGAAGTACCTAGGAAATTTTTACAAAAAATAAATTACATAAGTTTTAGTGTAGTACATATTTAATAAATTCAGGTTTTTCAGAACATGTTAAAAAATATTATTCTTTAACACCTGTTAAGTGTGATAAGACAAGTAGTATGACTTGGATGAAAAATTCAATGAGCTCCTTTAATTAATAAATCAACCTAAATTATTATAGATGTACTATACTAATAGTATTATGTAGCTTTACTTATTATATTTTATAACGTAACCATGATTTAATTTTGGGTAATGTTCCTATTAAATTTATTTATTTAAAACACGAACTATACATTACTTTAAATTATTACATAATACAAAAATCATAAAATCATAACAAGCTATCACGAATGCACATTACCTACATTTTACATGTAAACATCGACTACCTCAAAATTAAAAATATTCTATCTAATTTCTATTACAGATGTTAATCTGTATTTTGTAACAATTTTACGAAGACTTTATTGTTAAAATCGATACAAGTACTCTGATATCCAAAATATTATTATTTTTTTAATCCATAGTCACAAGTAGTGTTTTAATTTTTCCCATATTAGTTTTATAGAACAACAAAATATTTTCAATCCGCTCGACATAACGTACGCTATCATATTTCAATATTTTTATCAATAAACTAGGAAACATTCAAAAAAGATGACAGAGAGTTATATTTCCATTGAATATGTTCTATACATAATGCGTTAAAACAATTTTTTTTATCAATCTTTTACAATAAATGAAATAAATAATAAATTTATTTGCACAACATTTTACTTAAATACATATTACATTGTTGTTATTATGAAATTTATGCAATAAAATAGTTTTTTAAAGAATTTTGTTGAATACCTTTACCTAATTAGCCCCTTGATTAATTTAAATGAATAGTCAATTGCTTTGTTTGCATGACAAGTTATATTAATTTTTAATAAAATAAGAATCAATTATTTCACTGCAATTTTTATAATAAAATATTTCTACTATATCATTACAAATAGAAATGGAAATAGAAAATGTAACAAGTACACTATAACTCATCAAAAATTAAAAATAATTCTTTTAAAGAATAAATATGTTGTAAGTACGAAAAGTATATGAAAATATAAATAATATTTTTCAATAGGTTTAATTTCAATACAAACACATTATGTTTTCACATCCTATTGTGATAAAATAATTTTAAAAAATAGACTAGTACTAATATAATATACCACGTTAACATGTAATTCTAGCGACCTAGTTTTATTTTGATAACTTCATATAATTTTTCATAAAAAAATTAGTGATATACAAAAGAGAATGATTTTACTCATTCAATAAATAAAAAATTATTGCAAAATTAACATGGATTGCCAATTGAGTAAAAAAATCTAATGTATGATTGTAATGAATGTTTATTATTAAAATCTGGTTTATGTTAAACTGAATAACCACTCGCTTAAAAATACAACATATACTAACGCTTTTGTTACATATGAATTGACAAGTGTTAATAATCTCGTTAACAAACAACATTATAAAAACATAAAATGTATGATAGCTAAAATATTTTTTTTCTAATAACCTTTGAACTAATTTTTTTTTAAATAATTTATATAGGTAAATAATTTTTAAACCTTATAAAAAATGTATGAAACATTTTTATGGTTTCACCTGAACTTGTAAGATAAAAAATTGAATGAATATTTCTTAAGTTGGTATATTTCTATTTATTATTTTCTTGTAAATGCGATAATAATTTAGCTCTAAAACATTAAAAAATGGCTAATAATGTTATATGAATATTTACTTCGATATCAGAAATAACTAAATTAATACAAACGTACAATTAATTCATAACTAATTGTACTATAATATTTACTAAATTTAAAATAAGTTATTATACATAATGTTCTATGTTATTATATTAAATTATTTCGTTTAATATAAGAGTCTATTATGTAAGTAGTATTTTGTATAAAATAACTTACAGACAAAATAAGTTTACTTACAATCGTTGTTTTAATTAATGCATTTCATAAATGTTTACTTGGTCATGATTACGTTTTAAAAATAAATACAATAATAATTTATCACTTATAAATATCTAAAATTGAATTTTGAAATAACTCACAGAAGGTAAAAAGGATTTTTGTAGAGAATCGTGTAACATAAGGCCTTATCGGATTACTATTCCGTCTAGACTCAGAATTTCATTGACAACTCATGTTCACAATTACTATTTTATCAATTCCAAGTGTTATTAGCGCTAATGTCTGCACAAATTCACAATAATACATATAATTATTTTTCCTTGTTATTAATCTCATTCGCATTAATATATTAGTAAACACAAAATGTATCTCAAATTATGTAAACATTTTAAAAAGAAAATCATGGAGGACTGATGGAATATATCTTGTTATTATTGCTTAGGGTATTACTACTTTATCTAAATTCTTTAAGGGTATTTTGAATGAAAATAATATTATATTTTATTAATATTAACATTACTTTTCATTATGATGGTTTACCCATTTCCAAATCGAGTTCCAGTCAATTTTGGCCAATCCTTGGTTCAGTAATACTAAATAAAGATGTATTTATCTAGAATTTATAACTTTTACACAATCAAAATTCCTTTTTTTTGCTGTATCTCAAGTGTCTCCCAGTGGAATACAAGCACCTGGTTTGTTTAGGTGTAGTAAAGAAATTATATACGTTGTGGTTTGCGGGTCCTTTAATAGTTCGTATACGAAAAAGAATTGTACAGCAAATATCAGATATATTGGTAAATCAATTTAGCATAAATGTGTCATCTGAATTTCAACTATTTTGACTATTTTTTAATAAATGAAATAGATTTAAAAGTTTTCTTATTATAAATAATATTTACACAATCTTACGCATCATAAATAATTTTCTTGAATTTTATGTCTTGATGTATAAATATTTTTAAAGAAAAAATTTTAATTTAGTCCTTTTCAAGTTTTTAGTTTTTACCTTAGCTGAATTGTGTAATTTAATGTGTATTATTAACAAATTAAAATAAAATTGTCTTGATTTTTAAGATGTATAATTTAAAGATATATATAAAATATTTCCTAGGAATCCTCAAAGGGAATCTTAAGTAGAATGAAAATGAAAGTATAGAAGAACTCCTTAAACTATCCATAAGAGGAATCCTATCAACAATTTAAATGGGATTTGTAAGAATTCTTTCTTGTGTTCATAAGATGGGAATACCGTACTTTTAACACGTATAGAAATCTAAAGGGCTTGATGCAATACTTTTCAATAAAAAAAGAAAAATGACATATTTAACCTATTTTTTTAATCCTTTAAAGTTGATTTTTGTAAAAGTTTATAGTAAAAAAAATTAATTTATTACCATAACTTTTAGCTAAATTTGCAAGTTTGAAATTACACATCATTAAATAAGAAATTTTATAATAACTATTTATAGTAAACTTATCAGAAAAGCTCGATTTTTTTTTTGCATTTTTATCGTAATAGATAACTTAAATAGAAGTAATAGTAATCATTTCCTAATATCTTTTGGTGTTTAAAAAGATTCTACAATTGAAATATGAACTGAATTAATTTTAATAATTTACTTTAACTAATATAACTAATCAAAAAAAAGTTGTTAAAAAGATCTAAAAATCCATTGTTAATTCAGTAGAAACTAACAATCATTTTTTTAAGAAATGATTTATATAGCAACATGTTACCAAAATATTTGGAATATTATAGTCTAATTGTAGCACACACAAATAGAGTAAAAAAATTATTAAATTACGAAGCAAAATGATTTAATTTTGAAATTGAAACTTATCATATTGAACTTGATTCGTCAATAAATACTTTGAAAACATAAACGAATGATTTTATTTATTTGTATGGACAACATGGAGAACGTGGGATAAGTAACTATTTAATTGATAAATTAAAATTTTGTTTCAATTTTTGAAGGTAATATTTTCAACTAGACACAAATTATAATCATTTGACGTATCGTTGAAAAAAGTAGGTCAAGTTAGAGCAGAGAAAATAAATGATAGTCACAAAAAAAATACCCTCTCAGCTTTGTATCAAATCTATAACCTAAAATATAGTAAAATAATTTTAATATGAATAAGAAATTTCTTCTTGAAATTTGATCAAAATCAAATGAGTGGAAAATTTATTCTAACTTAAAAAGAATTGAAAAAAATTCTTTGCCATAAATGGGTTGAAACCTTGTACCCCAAGCGCGTAAGGCACAAATTTTATTGACTTAGCAACCGTATGTGCATTTCCGTCGCGACGCGTCAATTGAAAAAAATGACAATTTAAGCTAATTCGAATTTCAATGTTATTTTTCTCTTCTTAAAAAAAGCAAAAAAAATTTAAAAAGTTTAACTTTCTATGCTATATCAATTTGATTTATATAATATTTATGAAAATCAGTGTACTCCCCTTGTCAGGTATTTTAAAATAAAATAAAATACAAAATCCAGAATTTTAACACAAAAATACCATATTTTTAAATACGGTAGTGGTTTTCACCACGAAGACAAATCCAGAGATCAAATTTTGTTCTAAAAAGTAATATTTTCATATTACATAAGCTTTAATTTAAGGTATATGTAAAAGTGTCAGTATTTCCGGAACACATTCCAAAATCAAAATGAAAATGTTCTAGTTTCAATACACATGTTTAAAGTTTTGACCCTCTTTGTATAAAGGAATATAATCCTATTTAAAAAAACCCAGCACAGTGGGGTCGCGGCATAGTGGGGATGTTGCATAGTTGGGTCCAGTATAGATTTAATCTGACAGTGATTAAAATCACTATCATAAGAAACGCTTCGATGCAAATCAGTAGATAGTGTTTAATTCTAAGAAATTG
>NW_026099572.1:43286981-43311132 GCF_025091365.1 Daktulosphaira vitifoliae | reverse complement strand
GTAAAATTAATACCTTCTCAGCTTCGCATCGAAGCTAAAAAAATTGTGTCAGATGAAAGAGGTATATAAAAATTATTTATAAAAAATAATAATATTGATCCATACATTTTTCCAAAAGTTATAGCAATATAAATTAAAAAATATAAAATCGAGAATTTTTTCACGGAAATCGTACGTTTTTCTTTAACTTTGGTGTCCATTATCACCATGAAGACAAATGCAGAGGTAAATTTTTGTTCTAAAAAATAATATTTTCATATTACATAAGCTTTAATTTAAGATATATATAAAAGTGTCAGTCTTTCCGGAACATTTTCAAAAGTTAAGTTGAAAAAGTTCTACTTTCTATACGCATTTTAAAAGGTTTGCACCCCCCCTGTATAAAGGGAAATGGTCCGATTTTAAAAAAAAGTATGTCGAATGAAAGAAGTATATATAAAGTATTTATCATTAAAGAATAAAGTTGATTCATGCATTTTTTAAAAAGTTATAGCAACATAATGTTAAAAAATGTAAAATATAATATCAAGAATTTTTTCACAAAAATAGCATATTTTTGCATACGGTAGTCATTTTCACCACGAAGACAAGTCCAGAGGTCAAATTTTTTTTTTTCAAATTAAAGTATATTACATAAGCTTTAATTTAAGATATATATAAAAGTGTCAGTCTTTCCGGAACATTTTCAAAAGTTAAGTTGAAAAAGTTCTACTTTCTATACGCATTTTAAAAGGTTTGCACCCCCCCTGTATAAAGGGAAACGGTCCGATTTAAAAAAAAAGTATGTCGAATGAAAGAAGTATATATAAAGTATTTATCATTAAAGAATAAAGTTGATTCATGCATTTTTTAAAAAGTTATAGCAACATAATGTTAAAAAATGTAAAATATAATATCAAGAATTTTTTCACAAAAATAGCATATTTTTGCATACGGTAGTCATTTTTACCATAAAGACAAGTCCAGACGTCAATTTATTTTTCAAATTAAAGTATATTATATAAGATTTACTTAAGTTTACTGAGAACGAGGGAATTTTTTTTCAATTTTTGGGGGTAATTACTTAGAGTAGATACGATTTTTGATCTTTTTGTTGATCATCAAAATCGGTCTAGCGAGTTCTGAGATTGAGCGTTCACAGACAAAAAAAAATCACATCATAGTAGTAAAGTTAACACCTTCTCAGCTTCGCATCGATGCTAAAACTTAAGAATTTTCTTTTGAAAATAATAAAATTTATTTTTTGTAAATATTATTTCTTAAAGAAAAAAAAAATACGAATAAGAGCTTAGAGTGGGTTTTGGTAGAGTTCAAAAAATGTCAAACTTTTAATAAGGTTGGATTTATTTAAAACGTAAATCGCCCAATAAAATTTATTTCTATTCAGTGTTATTTCTTTAATTGACTTAATTTCATTTGAAATCATTTTAGTAGATCGATTTTGTTATTTTCATTATTTGTTTAATAGAACCAATAACCTAAACATTAATTTAAAATCCGCATATGATTGATTTACTATCAGTTATCAACGAAACATAATGACGTTTTATTATCTAATAAAAGTTGTAAAGGAATGATAATAATATTGACATAAATTTTTACAAAAATTTAGAATTTCCAATCGGCCAAAAGTTAAAAAAAAATTTTATAACATTAACATTTTTAAATATTTTAAACAATTAAACAATGCTAAATTAAATATTAATTGTTATTAACTTATTTTGAATTATATGATTGAATGGATAAAATTCAAAGAGATACATATTTTCCAAATACAAATTCAAGTAGAAATTCAAGAAGTAAAGTAAGTTTTCTAAGTTAAAGTAATAAAAAATAATAATATATTTTGATAATATCAGCCTTTTTTTATATTATGCAATTGTTAAATTAATGAGTAATCTAATTACTTTTCAGAATGTTGATGCAGAATCCATGATTAGAAATATAATTTCACAAGATACTTTCATTATTAACAAAGATCAAGAATTATATTCGGTATGGATACATTATAGTAAAAGTTTTAATACTGATATAGTATAATACCTGAAAGATTTTCTATATTTTTTATAAGTGATACATTTTTTGATTTTGATTATCAGTCTACTTACACTACTTTATTTTTAAATCAAATTTAAGTAAATTTAATATTCAAATTGATTATATATGTCATTATTTAAAGTTAAATTTAATGTTGTCTTTTTAATGTACAAAGTAAAATAATTAAATTCACAGTTTTCACATTTTTAACATTTATAAAATATTTCAGAAGTTACCAAAATGGATGGTACCTAAATCTGGATTTGTTCATCCATTGTATGAGCAAATATGGCAGTATGTGAAAACTGACAAACGTGATAGAAGTTGTGACACTAACTTGGTGTCAGAATTATTAATAACTAGCGGTTTATCTGTTGATGTACTTGGCAAACTATGGTCAATGTCCAATATTGGAATAGAAGGATCTCTATCTCAACAAGAATTATACATTATTTTAGCACTGGTAACATTAGTTCAGGTGAATTTAGGTTTTTGAAACTTATCAAATTAAATGTAAAGTTGAAAAAATCTATTCTATAAAGTATACTCTATATATTTTAATAATTGTTTTTGCAAGGTAAACAAATAAGTATATTAATATTGATTAACTAAAAAGTAATTGTTTTCAGAATGGGTATTCGGTATCAAATATATCATTGCTGCAACATATACAAAAACCAATCATTCCTCAGTTAAACTATGCATTAATTGAAAAAAAGAATACACCCACTGGAAAAAACTTCATTGGCGGTCAAACACAATTATTAGATAGCAAATATAAATTACCTAAATTAAATAATGATAATGATTTAGTTAAAAATACACAACAATCAAATTTTGGTATGATACCATCTGATGAGTATAATGATCCTTTAGAAGTTACTTTTTTAGAACCTAAAAGTTACGACACTAAAATTATACCTTTATCAATATCTAGTCTACAACCAAAATCTTTAGATCTAACACCAATTAATAATAGTTTTGATACATTTGATGATGAATTTTCTGACTTTCAAAGTGCTCAGTTTAATAATGCTTCTGATTATACTATTCAAGAAAACAAAGACCCATATGAGTTTACTGAATTTCAATCTGCTTTTGATCAAATTTCTGATGACAAAAATGTAAAAAAAGTTGAACAAAATGTACTTTTAGATGATCAATTAAATTTTACTAATGAAAATCAACAAGATTTGATTAACTGTCAAGATATTCATGATAAATATGAGATTTTTAGAACACTAGTAGCAGAATCTGAAGATGTGTCTGGTATAATTAATGAAAATAATCAAGAAGATTCTTTTACTTTTACAAATTCAAATAATCATAATATTGTCAACGACAATTTTGAACATGATGAATTTGGAGACTTTTTGGGTGTTAAACAATTTCCGTGCAGTAAAGAAGCAAACATAAATTCGTATTGGCATGATGTACAAGTAAGTGATTATTGTTGAAATGTTAAGCAATAAAAATAAAATGTTCATTTATGTTATTAGATTAGAACTGTGTTTATTAAACTTTAAATCACAAGTAACATTTAAGGTCAAAAGTTCAAAATTATTTACATTTTATTCTAGTACTCTCACAAATTATTGATAAATATTTATTATATAATATTTATGATATTTATTTTCTAAATTATTTATTTGGATAGTTACATTTCATATGTAAAATACTATATTTTTTATATTATGTTAATTTTTAGGTACAATGTATTAATAAATGTTTAGAAATAATAAATGAAGGATATGTTATACTTTCAAGTGTTTCTCACGAACATATTTTGATGGAGGTTTTAAACCACAAAAAAGGAATTCAATATATTGAACGTATGTGTATTTTTTTTTAATAGAATATAATATAAGATAGAATTAAATTATATATATTGCAGAATTGAATTTGGTTAGTAAAATTTGTCATCGTTTACTTAAAAACTTTTCAAGTTCATCATTAAATGATAAATTACATGAAACAGTATCAAAATTGGAAAAATATTTTAATAGCATTGATTGTAATACGGCTAATGATTTTGAGGTATTTTACATTTAATAATTTATACTTGTTGATAAAAGATTATTTATATTATATTTTATTTAGGTTTCAGATTCTTCAGATAAAAGTTTAATTTGCCATTTATGTAAATGTAAATGCCAAACAAATGTAGTAAATTACATGTTACAAAATTATCATTCTTCCTGCATAAATTTATTAGTGAACTTTGTTCAAAATTCCTAACCTATATAATTAAATATTTTAGATTTAATTATATATTAATATTTTATAAAATTATACATATTTGTTGCTTGATTACACTAGCAAAATTATTATTATTATTAATTTTTTTAGTTGTTATTTTATATTTTAAATTTAATATTGACTTGTAATTACATTGATATGTTTTTAATCATTAATTAATTAAATGTTTTAAATATTTTTAATTTAAAGTGTAGCATTGTTTATTTTACTATTTTCAATATTTGTACAATTATAAAAAAAAATTTAATAACCACTTTATAACTATATGACTCAGAATAAGTCAGTATAGAAGTCCCTCAAGTATTTCTATATAATAAAAAATATACATAACTATTACTAAAAAGTTAGTTTGATATTAAGTGCCTTTAGAAGGTCATATAAAAAATCTGTAACAATTGTTCTAAAAAATATTTAACAAACTCTGTTATGTAGTAAATTATTGGATAACATTTCAACCTATTAAAATGCAAAATAAAACATTGTGATTATAGAATCATAATTAGATTCAAAATTTGCTTGGAGTACTTAAGGATGTATCACTCTGAAGATGGACTCTGCAATGAGTCCAAAATGTCAAAACTCAACTATAAACATGGATACATCCTTAAGCACTCAACAATAACTCATTTAACAAGATAATCCATGAAAGCTTTAACACATTCATAGATTCAAAATGATAAAATTATTGATATTTAAACATAAATTGATATTAAAATATAAAATATATTTGATAATACTTATCATTAACATGTTCTTTTTATAAAAATATATTTTTTAAGACTAACCCTTGTGATAGCTAGTTCACAAAAAACTAAATTTGATTATTTACTTTTCAAAACTAATATAGTTTTTATGCATAAGATTTTTTTTAAAGGAATGTTCATAAGTTCAAAATTCAATGCACAACATATGGAAGATAAAAGTGAAATTTTTAATGAAGCGTAAAAAAAATATAAATACATAACGAATTAATAAACATAAAAATTTTTTTTAACAAAATACTATAAATATTAAATAGTTTGGAAGATTAAATCTATTTGGTAATTATTTATAACATTTCTAGAATAAATAATAGCACTACAAATAATATAAATGTTGAATATTGTTGTCAAATTTTTCGTTCTATAAATTATACAAAAATGTCTAGTTATTAAATTTTAAACTATTGATCATAATTAGTAATACTGAAACCAAAAATGTAAGTAATTCATCGAGAAAAACAGATTTTTTTCTTTCATAAAATTATTTTTCTGACAAATCTTCAGTATTTTCATTCTTGGTATCTTCATCCTTTTTAAAAAGCAGTGGAAACATTCCTAAAATACATCCCAATGTGACTCCAAGAGTTCTTCCCTATAAAATAGTAAGATTTTAAATAAGGATTATTTTAATGTTTAAAAAATATTTAAAAAAAATTACTAAATTAGCAGCATGTCTACTGCAGCTCATATCTAATTGAATAGGTGTTAAACTGGGAGGTTTTAAACCAAGCTTAGTAACCAATTGCTCTACATAATAAGATGATCCAATACCAAGAATATCAGAAAATGTATTGCCAATTGCTGCTGCAGCCATTGTTGATATTGTGACTAAAGCTCCTACTGTTCTTTCAATTGATTCACCCTATAATTATCAAATATTATACATTTTTTCTTTAAACCTAATAATTGGAAAAATATAATAATCTTACACAAATTAACATAACACTGTTATCTAAAAAGCCAAACATAATAAATGGAATAGCATTATGTAAACCAACTGAAACATTAAATTTAAATTTAATAAACATGATTAAAATACTATATCATTGAAAATTGGAGAAAAAAAACAACAGACCTCTAAATAATTGAATTCTTGTTGGTCTTGGTACAGCTTCAACTGAAACAATTTTTTTTTATTTATTATAATAATAAATTTTAGTTATGCTAAGTTGTACAAAGCTAAATATTGGAAAAACTAGATCCTTTAAAGCCTTTAATTTAACAATTCCTTTAAAACTATTAATTAGTGTTAAATCATAGTTTTTTCTTTTTATAAATTGTAATAATGATTTTCTATCTATAGTAAACAAAAAAAGGAATATACAATTTTATATTCAATTACTTAAAATAGTTTTAATAACCAAATTTTAATTAACTGACCATATTTTTTTTTTAGCCATTCTTCAGGTAATGGACAATAAGAACCAGTGGGATCTACATCTCCTAATTTTGGTACTTTGCTAGGTCGTCCAAACTTTGAACGCCATCTGAATCCAGCTAATTGTCCTATATAATTTTATAATTTTCATTAATTTGATGTTAATTGAAATAAAAGATGTAGTTACCTTTATATTCAGCTTTAGTCTCTTCTGATTCTAGATGATTTAGACACCATGCTAAATTTTCTCTTTCTTCAATAGTTAAGTTCATAACTAATGATCGAGCTTTGTCCTTAGTTAATATTTTTTCATCATCTTTTAATGAATCCTTTTCTCCTGATGTACAGAAGCGATTGACTTTAGATAAAAAATTACCTTGGCCAAGTCTCACTATATGAAAACTGCTTTTCCAAAGCTGACTAGATAAACTGCTCATATTTGAGAAATTTTGAAATTCAGAAGATTAATGAACCAATTATTAATAAAGAAAATACCTTTTACTGTAAAAATAAGTATTCAGTGGCTTAAGAAACTCATTAATAAAGAATTATTTAATGTATTATTATATTAAATAACTACAATTAACTATTTCCTATATAAGCGTTAAAACAGTAGCAGATATTTATACATATATATAAATTATTAAATTTAATTGATAAATAAGGAAGTAATCGAATTTTAAAAGATTATTTTAGATTAAAAGCCAAAAAGTACTAAATAAAATGCGAGATTAAAATAATTCAATGGATGCCAATTGAATCGAAAATTTTAAGTAAATTATAAATCAATACATTTTTCAAATATTGTAATCTGTATGTTAGATAATTGATTAAATTGTAGAATTATTTTATTATTTTATTATTTTATTATCATATTATCCTATGTGCGGAAGTTAGCAATTTCTATATAGCAATTCCTAATCAGATATAAAACGCAAATATACCGCTAGAGGGCGCCACTTAGTTAAAAAAATATGTTTTATTATATTGTACTTTCAAAAATATTCCGAAGGGTATTCATTTAAAAATTATGTTCCAAATAAAAGCTTATAAATATTACTATAGTATAGCATAAATCAAAAATGGTACTCGAGTTTCCAAGTAACCCGTTTGAGAGAAATTGCTGGGCAATATCCGCGATCATAACACTATATATTCACTGACCAGTGCTCGGTTTTTTGCACTTTTGACAAAGTTCCGAGACGAGTCCAGGCAATAATTACATACCAAATTTAGAAAAAGATAGAAAAAAATTAATTGCATATTTGAAATCAACGCAAAAATAGGTTTAGATGTGTATATTATATAAAAAGTAATTATATTCATAAGTAACAAACAATTTTTTTTTATTTCAACAAGCCCTTCAATTTTTATACACATATCCCATAAAAGTAATAACTGATATATAATTTTTTATGATTTTTTCGTTGAAATTACAATAATATATTATTAAATATCAATTTCAATATAGTATATTTAATTTCTATAATAAATATTTATGCATATAATCAGTGTTGGGAAAGTTCCTTTTTAAATGGAATTCGTTCCGTTCCCCGTTCATTTTCTAAAATATGAACTCGTTCCAGATCCTAATTCTTTATATTAAGAAGGAACTTGTTCCAGATCCAGTTCCTCCAAAATAAGAACTCGTTCCACTCTTCGTTCCTTTTATAAGTTATTTAAAAAATTGTGGCAATGAGATCATGATAACGGTCATCAATGATTTTCATCAGCAGTCGAATACAAAACAAATTTGTAGTATTCCTTATCTAAAAGTATTCGAAAATTATATTTATAAGCAGGTAGTAAATGCTAACGACTTGTGTCAACGCGACCAATGTCTATTGTCTACATATAAGTTAGAAATAATAAATCAGAAAACCCAAAACCTTTAACATAAATTAGTTAACAAGAAACGACGATAATATTCGGTGCATTATTTAATATATGTACACATATATTAAATATTTACTGTATACCTACATGTGATAATAACTCTATCTATAATCAATTGATTCATTTAAACAGCCTACGATCTCGGCTGGGTATATAGGGGACTTCCATTGTCAAAAGTCAACTAAAAATACCATAATATTTTAATGTCTAGATACGAAGAAAACTACACTAAAACATGTTTATAAAAAATTTTAGGAACTGTAATTTCCGTTCACGTTCCTTAAAAAATGGAATTTGTTCATTTTCCTCGTTCCTTTATTTTAAAAGGAAGCAGTTCCTAGCATCGTTCCTTCAAAAAGAACTCGTTCCAGGAATCCGTTCCTTTTGGAACTAGTTCCTTCTCAACACTGCATATAATACACTTATAAATCATAAAACTTGTAATCAGGATATAAATAAGAAAATAGAAGTTCATTCTGATTTTGGAATAATCCGACAATTTTTTAAAACTAAACACTATCTGTAGATTTACATGGAAGCATTACAAATGATGGTGATTTTAATCACTATTAGATATCAACTATACTTGATCCAAGTATGCCACGACCCCACTGATTTACTGTTTTAACATAATACATTTAATAAATATCTTTTAAACTAAACGCAATTCAAATTGATATTTACAGTTATTATCAGTTAATTCTTATCAGAATTTTTCTAAAAGCTATAAATCTATGAATTGTTTAAGCTTTAATTTGGTATACAAATATTACCTAAACTCGTCTCGGAACAAAAGTACAAAAAACTTTAGAATTTTATTATATTATTGTATAAACTAATATGTTAATATACTTTTTAATTAAAAATAAAACAAAATAGGTTATTTGCTATCATTTATTTACCTTTTTCTAGTTTTTTAATGGGTATATATAAAGCATCTTGTATAAACTTGAAATAAATATTTCTACAGAACTTAATTTGGTATTTAAAATTTTTATTTGGAACAAAATAAATATTCATTAAAATGTAGGTTTTTGTTTCTATTTAAGATCGTATCAAATATGGTTCGACTGATACAATGTATTCGTGATACAATGGAATATTCGTAAATATTTCAATTTTGATAATTTTACTAAATATTACATTTTTTAATCATTTTTTGGTGAACTAAATGAACTTAATTTATACAAAACAATTCGATCTACAATTTAGTTTCAATAATTTTTATTATGAGAGCGCTAATTTATGAGTTAATTGCTAAAAACTGAAAAACTACCTCTATTTATCGATTTTCAACCTTAAGTCGGCACGGGTTAAACTTTTCTGATTGGTCTGAAGAATAACTAAAATTTTAAAAATAAGGAACACCCTAATAGAGACTATGTGAAGAGAATTGATTATCAAAAACATATATATAATAGTAGCCCGGTTATTTATTGAACGTTTACTGTGGACGATAATGTCGGTAGATATCTATTAATATACGAATTTATTTCCGAGAAAACCGCAAGACAAGGTTGGGCTTGTCTGAGATGCGATTTCGCGGAAGTTGTTTATCAATAAAATTGACATTAAGCAACAAGAAACCGTGAATGGATGTTATATATTATTCGTTGAATAATACAAATATCTTTGAACTAATTTTTATAAAAATAATATTATAAAATATTTAGAATTTTATTTTGAGGAGGTATTATAGACAAATTAATCGTTAAAGAAACGAAATATAAATTAAGTTAAAATCAAGTTAACGTAAATTCTAATTATCTGCTTTAAGTTAAAAAATATAAATTAACTTTAACTTATAAACTCGTTTATGCCTAGCCATGTATTCAGTGGCGTATTTGGGGGGGGGGGGGTCCTCCATGTCTGGACACCCCCTGACTTAAAAAAAATGCCTAATATTTTGGTATTAACTTTTTTTATAATATACTATATTTATTTACTATAAAATAAATGGTATTTTAAATAAATAACAAAATTGAAGATAATTTGATAGGATTCGACGACACGTATTTATCTACATTTTATCAGAGATTTCTAGAAATTATTTGGATTTCATTGGGTCATTTAGATAACAAAAATACCCGTAGCAAAAATATAATAACAACGGAAATATTCTGAACTTGTAGTTCATTTTTAAATTTATTTTATAGTTTATCAGTTTAGAGAATT
The DNA here is from genome assembly GCF_025091365.1 of Daktulosphaira vitifoliae. Lineage (NCBI taxonomy): Eukaryota > Metazoa > Arthropoda > Insecta > Hemiptera > Phylloxeridae > Daktulosphaira > Daktulosphaira vitifoliae. The sequence goes on along the minus strand of NW_026099572.1, from coordinate 43,300,626 downwards.
ATAAACAAATAAGTTTAGTTACACCTATTCAATATACCGCATTCATAAAAAATACAGAAAAGAATTTTTTATAATTGAAATAGTATTTAAAAAACAAACAAAAGTTATGAAATTCTTTATGAATCGTCATTTAGTAAAATTAAAATTAAGTTGTTAAGATAGTAGATACGCTTGTTAATTTAAAAATTTATAATTGGCTGACTTTTTAACTTAATTGTATCCATAACTGTATATTATAATATTTGTATATTCACATAACAAGAACATTAAATTATTTCAGTTAAGATAAATTTATATTAAATTTGAATTTCTTAAATGAAATGTTACAAAGAAAAATAAGATTAAAATAAAATAACAAAACAACAATTAAACAAAGAAAAAGTAAAAAAATGTTTGGTGGTATACAAATAAAAATTTCAATTTATAGTGAATATTAAGAAAATTGATATAAAATACAAAAATAAAATTTCATTCATAAAAATATTAATTGAATAGCTCGCCAGCAATAATTTCATTTTTGTGTCTTAATCTTATAAAAGGCATAAAATTTGCATTTATTGGTGTTGTATCTCCTCGAGACATTTTTTCTGCCAGCTCAACAGTAAATGGCCCACAATCATGTCCATTGGTTTGGCGAGATGTCTCGCCTATTTGTAATGTCCATGTAGAAGCTTTTCCTTTTTTGTCCATCTCCCATTCAATTAAGAAATTTTTTAATACCATTGGATAAGGACCCTTATACGACTTAAGACTATCATATGATGTCACAGTCTTTTCAGGTATATTAACCACTGTCAATATCCAATGACTCCCATATACATTCATGGGCACAAAAAGTAATTTTATTGTGTGAATATCTTTTTTTATCCATCTTCTTACAGCTGGATAACCTCCTCGAAGATACGCTACAATAAAATCAGTGACAACTGCATAAACTTCACCTTCTGACCGTTTTACTATCATTTTAATGTACTCATTAATTGTGTCTGAAGTATACCATGATGTGGGCGATTTAAATGAAGGTGCATTATACTGATCAAGAGATTTTGTGTTCTGATCTTGCATTACTTCTGCAAGTGTAACCATATTTAAACATTTTTCATAAAATTAATAAAAGACTTTGTTGAACAGTTTACTATTATTTAGGTTTATTTAAGGTTTTGGAATATGAAATTAAACACGTATAATTACTTTTGTTTAAAACGTCCATGGACCCCCTTAATGACACGCCTCTGCAGAAGTTATATTAATTTAACTCGTATTATTATAATTAATTATGTTTAATAAATAATCTTTTTTTATTTAATTTTACATAAAATAGATAGATTAATTAAACTAATTACCTTTTTCTTTCTCTGGTACTTTTATTACTTCAACAGTGGACAAAGCAAGTAAATTTACGTCATTCGGCGTATTTAAGGTCAAAGGATTAGAACTAACTTTTGGCTCTAAAATAATTTATGTTTTAAAATATTACATATTTGTTTCAAAAATCAAAACTTCATATTTTTTAAAAATGAATTATATTTTAAAAGTTGTATACTTTTTATGACTTTTTCATCTTCTTCGGGTGAATGTCTTTTTAAATTTGGTCGAGCAGTAGTATTAAAAGATATCTCAAAGAGTTGTTTTTTTATTTCGGAATTTTTGCGTTCCAAATTTTTCTTATGAAAACTCTTAACGAATCATAAAAATATATTTAATTATATGATAAATTTATTTAAGAAATCTGCTTTAAGTCCAAAAAATGGTTTAGGGTATACCCTAAAATCTTTTTATTGAAATAAAGCATAATAAAATATACCTTTTCTAACAAATCAGCTGATATTAATAGCGGATTGTCTTTTGAAATTGCTATATTATTTTTTTCTGTTGAATTTAAAATTTCATTTTTATATTTTCCAGATATATCATTCTGAAAAAGTGTTCCAAATTCTCCTCGCTGCATCGATTTCTAGGCAACCAAAGATATATTTAAATAAACAAATAAATTATATGTAATATTATATTATTATCTTCGATAAAAATTGAATTTCCCATAAAAATCTTATTGAAAAAATAGCAGAATAATATTAAACATTATGTTATCGCATTTATATTAAGGAGGTTAATAGTTTATTTTATATTTTTGAATCAGACAAACCCTAATAACATAGCTAAATCGAATAAATATATTAATATAATTATAGTTACCAATTTTTCTGGAATAATTTTATCATTTTTATTCGTTTTTCGATACGTGCGTTTTTTTGGAATAATGGAATTTTTTATAGGATAAATATTTTTATTAATAATTGCTGCAAATTGAATATAATTTTAATAATTATTAATTAAATAATCAATTTCGAAAAAGGTTTTTAATATTAAAATAGTTAAATTAAAGTAAAGCGACTGAATTATTGTTATATATGAATAAGAGAACTTATTATTAATTTTTCTTATATTTTATATAAAAAAATTTTTTCTCTATTCGAAATAGTTAGTTTAATTATTAATCTTAACAGTGTTTACAGATAATTCTTCCATCTTTAGATGAATTTTTTGATATTTGTCCTTTATTAGTATTATTTAAAACACAATTGGAATGCATGAAACGACGATTCCATATTTCTTCAACTCTGCGTATGACCTTATGTAAGTTTGATTCATTTGTTTGACCAAAAATATTTTTTTCACTTGCCATATCAATAACTAATTAAATAAATCTTAATAATTACACAAGACGATAGTTTATTTTTCACGGGAAAAAACGAAGTGAACTGAAATGTCGATAAAATCAACATTTACATCTAATTGTCAAGGAAACTTAATTGTAAAAATTCATTAAAAAAATGTATAAGCCAATTATAAATAAATTTAGTATAAACAATACTTATTTATTTTAATTGTATTATTGGTCAAAGAATACAATATTTTAAGAATAATACAGAGAATTATCAAAAAAAAAATATATATATATATATTTTAAAGATATTTTGAAGAAAAACCTTTTGTATTTGTTTGTTTATTTATTACATTAGTTTACAAATGATAGAGATTTTTTTATGAAAGTTCAAGTGGAATAAATTTGATATCGGTTAACAGAATATTTATGCATATAAAATTTAATCTGTATGAAATAAAATATCAACGTTTGGATTTATTCTCTTGCAACTATTAAAAATTTTGCCCATGTGAAATTGCTATTTCCATTTAGTTATTAACAAAAAACATCATGCCATGCGATTATAATCAACATAAAAATTTATTAAGTTGAATATATAATATAGTTTAACAATTTAATTAATAATTGAATTAATGACATAATAATTCTGATAAAAGAAAATAACAGGAGATTTGAATTAATTTTAACGACTTTAACAAATCGAAAATAACTTTAGGGTTTAACTACCTTATAGGTTTAATTATTATTTGCATTTTTAATGTTATTATTATTTATTTATTTTTTTGACAATAACGGCTATCTTTGTAAATATATCTTTCAATATATATAAAGAAAATGACAAATTATCCAAGAAAATCAAGGAAATTTTAGAGAAATATTAAGATACAGAGCTCAAGGAGATGACCGTTTAAAATCATTTTTGGAAGCTGAAGAAACAATAAAATATACAAGTGAAACACTTCAAAATGAAATAATTGAATCCTGTAATAAAATTATTTTAAATAAAATCGTAACAAACATAAATGCCCAAAGATGTTTCAAAATACTTGCTGATGAAACGGCCGACATTGGTGGAAGCGAACAAGTAACTTTGTGTGTTCGATATTTAGATGTTGAAAATATGATTATCAAGGAAGAATTCTTCAGTTTGTGCCTACAACAGATACTACTGGAAAAGGTTTATATATTATTATTCAAAGTTTACATTCATTTGGTGTAGAAACAAAATACCTTAGAGGACAGTGTTACGATGGATGTGCTTCTATGTCTGGTCAATTTAACGGAGCTCAATCTCTTATTCACCAAAGTTATCCGCTTGCAACGTTTGTTCATTGCGCTGTTCATGTTTTAAACCTTGCTATTTCTTATTCATCTTCTATACAAGAAACACGAAATTGATTAGGAACAACATCTAAAGTTAGAGATTTTTTCATATACCCAAAGCGAAAAGATGTGTTGAAAAGTCAAATCGAAGAAAGTCAAAAATGTATAACTAAAAAATCATTAAAACAATTATGTGCGACTAAATGAGTTGAACGTTTTTATGCTGTCAATGATTTTCTTGAGCTTTTTGTGTACCTAATTGAATCGTTATTTATAATTTCGAAGTGGAATGACACTGAAACATCATCAAAAGCAAGTAATTTACGAACATCAATACTGAAAGGAGATNGTAAGTAATTTGCGAACATAAATACTGAAAGGAGATTTTATTATTTGTTTACTTATTATAAATAAAGTATTTAGTTATGAGTTACTTTGTTTAAAACAACTTCAAAGAAATTAGCAGGTACACAGCATTGTTATTATCAATGGTAGTAAGGCACATTGTTGTGAGTTTATAAATACACTAACTGACAATACAGAAAGTATATCTATGATAGTCATAATTGATAATAAACAATCCGTGACTGCTACATTGATATCATATAAACCATTTAGCTACCTGTATTTGTAATCCTATCATCATGTGTATTATACATGTATATTAACTCAAAAATTTGAAACTTTAAATGTTTATATCTAATAAACTAATAAAGTTATATTAAAAATTCAAATGCCATTTACTATTTAATTAAAAATCCAAACATTTTATTATATTCAAAATATGTGTTCCCATTTAAAAGACAAAAAGACAAAGTTGACACCCTTACAAGGCATAAGGGATGAACATAAAAAGTTTTAAATAGTTAATAATTTAAGAATAATGTGTAACTAAAGAAAACCAAAAATAATGTTTAAATTATATTTATTCTACAAGTAAATGAGTGGGTTATGATAAAAAAATCAGTCTGTATACTGTAATATAGTTTATCATTTGTAAAGCTGAAAGTAAAACATTTTTGTAATGTTTTGTTTAATTGTAATTTCCTGAAATATTATTACTAGACCAGGAATTAAATATTTATAAACATTTTTGAAAACGATAGTATTATTAATTTTGCAAAAGAAGAAAAACAAAATATTTTAGTATATAAGACGAAATGGAATGAATCGTAGAGGAGAAAGGATCTCAGGAGCACCGAAGGTAATCTCTTTTCGCGCGGTACGTTTATGACATTCAGTTTTCATTTTGTGTATTTTTTTATTGTGTGTTTAGTGTATATTTATTTTGTATGTTTTGCATTGTTTAATTATATCTATAATAAATACATTTGAGTTATTATTAAACTTTTATTACTTTAAGTTAAGACACTAGGGTTGTTTCTTTTAAGATACAACAGTACCAAAATTTCAAATTTCAAATTATTTGTCAATTCCTAAAATAGTAATTAGAAAAATAGTAAGTTTTTTTTACGTCAGTAAACATTTCTATAATTTTCGTTTGTGAGGTTCATTAAAAGTTGGACACCACCCGAGAAATCATTCAAAATACGCCACTGAACGATAAACTTCCGATTCGTATTCGTTTTGTTCCAATGACAAACAATTCAATATTGTATTATTTTCAAATTTACGAGTTTAAATATTTATTTATTTAGCGAATACTTGGAATATTCTTTTTTGCCTATTCCGTTAAATACATTCAACGTACTTTAATTTCGAATACTCTACTTTTTAACCCCTATTCGATACGAGTGATCGTATCACATGCCCGCCGCGCAAACGTCATACTGCCGCCAATGCCTTTTGCAAGAATGCGGTTGACCGTTATCATTACCGTATGTATTTATCTCCGTAAACCTTACTTTTCAACCGATTTAAAGCAGAAAAAACGTAAAATTTGTTCCAGGTGAAGCTATAATGAGGGGCTGGTATTTTAGTATATAGTAAATACCTATGTTAATATTATGTAAATGACTTTTTATATATCTGATGGACAAAAATAAAAATAATATTAATTTTAGGAATATATTTTTTTGTTCCATGATTTAATGCCAACTTTTGAAGCTCGTTGCCCCACTGTGCGTCGAAACGTTGAATCCGTGGATTGACTTGGAGTATATCTTCTCATTGTATGTAAAATTATTTTATTGTTCAATGTCATTATGTGATGGTGTCACGTTACCATTATTGTGAGAATTATTTTAATAAAATACAGACAGCACATCCGCTTCCTGAGACTGATGAATTAACAAATAGTATTGATTGCCAAATTGGCAATAATTCTAATTATTATAAAAACCCAATAGACCTGACCATCGGTGTCAGTCGACTCCAGTGCCTTGTGTCATTCATCAGTCTCAGTACTCGGTTGTCGCTGTCCGGCTTACTGTTTAAAGTAAAGTCTTTGTTTATTCCTTTTTAAACCTATCCACTCTCTTCCACAACATTTCAGAGTACTTGTGTCTTGTACTTCGTCTGCACCTCGTACTCTGTTATTTTTCCTCACTTGGTACGCCTAATATTTGTGTCTTGCACTTCGTCTACACTTCGTACTTCATTATCCTCTCCTAATAACTAAAGTACTTGTGTCTTGCACTTCGTCTGCACCTCGTACTCTGTTATTTCTCCTCACCTGGTACGCCTAATATTTGTGTCTTGCACTTTGTCTGCACCTCATATCTAGGTGTTACCCTGATTCCCTTCCTATAACAACAGCCTTTCGACACCCACATCTAACCCGGAGTGTCAGCCGAGCACGGTGACTGCTGTACGACAACACGCACGTGAATACCTAGACAGCAGGCACCATATCATCATATTCATTTTCGCATCACAATAACAATTACATTTACACGTGTTTCATTTTTTATTTTATTGTGTTACGACAATTACATTTGTATTTTGCGGACGTCCGATTGAATTTAAATATGAATTTATACATTTGAAAATCATATCATACAAAAAAAAAACATATTAATTAGATGAATGGTAATATTTCTTTTTTTTATGGTTAGAAATCTATCATTGAAATTTATTGTTATTGTTATTATTAGTCATATGGACTAACCGCTTTAGTAGGAACCCGGTGGCGAACAAAATCCTTATGTACCACACCCAGAGAAAAACCTCGATCTATATAATAAATTCATTGTTCAATTTGATAAATATATCATTACTATTGAATCAATGATATATTTATCAATATGATATTTTTTTTTCTTGTCTTGAACAATAATTATTTATAAGAATAGTTATTTTGTTCGTATTAATAAAACATTATCATAAACCCTTGATAAAATTTCTCTTTCAATTTTGATTGAGGTTTTTCTTTGGGTGCAAATAATAGCTCTAGCTCCCAAGGTTTTATTTAATTATTTAATAGAGTTCATGTAAAATATAATTTAAATACTTATGCTTATTTATATTTGTATTAAAAACATTAAATAATATGTTATTGTGCTCATAGTTGTTAAAAGTACCTATCATTTTGTTTGGTATCAAATATCTATTAATTAAAATTTATAATACAATAAGGTAAATTATCTTAATTTTATATCAAATTTAACAATTTTAAATTCAAAGTTTAAATATTACATATGCAGTATGAGTTTATTAAACAAAGGTGTACAAAAACAAACTAAAATTATTTACAAAATTCACATGAATAATTATAATTATTTAATTATATTTTGTTCATTTTTCTAAAAATATGAAAGAGTAAAAAGTAATTTTTCTTTTGGAAAGTTTAAAATGTATTACTGTTCAAAAGTTATGTGTGTAGCCGGTAAAGTTACACATAGCTCGAGTTGGCATTACCCCTGTCAATGTAATGACAACAATCGTGTCCGGCACTACCGGCACCTTGCGAGCACTACGTCGGTATACGCGATTGAAGTCGTACCGCATCTCTTGAGTCTGATGACTCGTGGCCAGTGAGCTGGCGTGTTTTTAATTTGTTTCATTGTTTTTTGGTTGGTATTGGCCTGTTTAGGTGACAACCAACACTTTATATTACCAGTTACGTGCTATTACTCGAGTGCTCAACGGAAATAGAGCAGCGGAGGTTGACATTCCATACGCAAAAGGAACAATTTTTCTACTATTATTATTCTAATGTTAATATATTGATATATTGAATATTTATTAGTTTATATATATATATACACCCAAAGAAAAACCTCAATCAAAATTGAAAGAGAAATTTTATCAAGGGTTTATGATAATGTTTTATTAATACGAACAAAATAACTATTCTTATAAATAATTATTGTTCAAGACAAGAAAAAAAAATATCATATTGATAAATATATCATTGATTCAATAGTAATGATATATTTATCAAATTGAACAATGAATTTATTATATAGATCGAGGTTTTTCTCTGGGTGTATGTCAGGCACGTATCCAGGGGGGGGGCCAAGGGGCCCGGGCCCCCCTCGAAAACCTGAAATTCAAAAAATTTTTTCATGTGAGGTTTTCCATAGAAAAGTCTTCAATGTAGAATTTTTTCAGTATAGCAATTTCTATTCTTTGAAATTCAAGTTTTCGGTCGTCAGTAAGGTCATTCAGCGTTTCAAATTACATACGCAATATAAATATATTGTATTTGTACATATATGATTATGTACTTATAAGTTGAGTTATGAATAATGACACTAATTACTAAAGCAGTTATTTAATGTTATTTTATTTGTTTATAATACATGTCCATTACAAACCACACCACGGCCAAGGGGTATTCCCCCTTGACGATAACTTTAGATAAAAAAAAAAAACCAAACCTAATGGAATTACCAAATGTGTTGATGTTTATGATAACAAAACTGTGGATGATAGCAATGTGCTATTTTTATTATACCCATCAAAAATTTTGACGCGTTCGTTTGATCGACATTAAAATTTGTGATTGTGTAGTTATTTTAATAAGTAATTTATCAATAAAAAATTATTATCAATAAACAGTAATATTATTTATAAATCATAATACTTTTATTCGTCATGAATAAAGATAAATTATGTATTTGTGGTAAAAGTAAGGGAGATTTAAACCAAAGCAAATGGCTAAGACACCTAAATTCATGTAGCAGAAAAAGAAAATCTACCAGTACAACAACCAGCAACATAAAAAAGTTCTTTTCATCGACGAATTCATTCTCCACAACAAATCTGGGTAATGTATAATATTTAACTGACTGATATTTAACTAATGAATAAAATAGTATAGTAATAACAATAGATGAATTATTTTAAACTATGTAAATTTTTTTTATCTTTATTGGTTAATTCACACATTTGTTATTTCTATTGATTAAAAAAATTTTTTGTCACATTTTTTTGTTGCATTAAAACCTTTCTATATTCAGAAAAATAAGATCTGATGACAATGAAATAGATAAGATCCCACATTGCAATTTCAATGTATTAATATTGTCAAAATATTCTTACAAAATACTTTTTAAAATATTTTGAATAAAATATTGTGACAATATCTCATAAACATAATAAAAAATATATTCTATTGAAATATTTTCATAATATGCTCACAATATAATTTTTTAAATATTATAAATATATATCTTGTTGGCCAACTGAGGTAACTTAAGAGACACAAGCCATCCTCTTTTCTCCCTTTAGTTACATCTTTGGATGATATTGGTATCTTGTTATATAATACTTATGTATTATATATACATATTCCTAAATCTTTAATAAGTAAACAGCCATTTTCTCTAATTAGTATCAATTTTAATTAACCTAATTCAATTAAGCTAAGTAAGTCAAGGACAGTAAAAAAAACCTTGTTGCTATTATTTGCAGGCCTATCGAGTTAAAATTTTTTTAGTTTTATCAACGCAATTATATCTTATTATTGTCCTGTGAAACTAAAAATCCTAAAAAGTTTTTTATTATAGTTAGAATATATTTCTATATTATCAACAATAATAGACAATTTCTAACTTACAAGGAGAAATCATGGTGATGGGATCGCCGATTTTCAAAAAAATTATATGAATCTAATCTAAATTGAATATAAAATTGTATTTACTTTAAATTTTTTTAAACAAAAAAAATTACTTAACAGACAAATAACCATTTGAACTTCCTTAAATAGTCCTTTTTATCCTATTTCTATCTTAATTTTTGTAGACTTCAAAAACATTTAAATGATTTATTATTTACTTTAGTTAAATTGACTAATAATTATAATTAATCATTTTAATTTTACTTTCTATTATTTTTACAGATCAAGGCCTAGAACAAAATCCAAATAAACCAAGTGATGGTGGTTTAACAGGTATCTCATAAAAATGTTTTGTTGTATTTATTTTTATCATCTATCAAATTTCCAAATAATAATCCGAATTTGAATTCTTCTGGTAAATTACTTAAGATGTTCATTTCTTATGTTTTACAGAGAACTTTTTAAACAATAGTGAGTGTAGTGAACAAAGCAACCATAGTTTCAAAGTTAACTCGGGACCGAAAACGAATTTTCATGTCGGCATAGACAAAGAAAGTGAGCAGCATATTTCGAACCATCGTTAATGAATATCTTATATTATTTTAAACGTTTATATAGAATAAAAATTTTATTTTACAGAAGAGGATAATATATCCCATTTGGACTCCAAAGACAACATATCTGACCCAGTCACTTCAACTGGTTTACATGAAATCGTTCACCCTGTATGGCTAGCCAATCGATTTGATATTGGGATCACAAACCGAAATTTGCTAGATGACACCACGAAAAAAAATGTACTTTCATCGGTATTGTTACCAAAACAAACATACAAATTCCCTACAGAAACATCGCATAATAGAAGTTTTCAACCTAAGTGGATTACTAATGATTTTGCTTGGCTGGCTTACTCAGCGAGTGAAGACAGCGTATATTGCAAATCTTGCTGGTTATTTTTCCATGAAGGCGTTGGAAAAGGTGGTCATCAAAAACCAGGAAAACTTGTGTCTGTCGGTTTTCGAGACTGGAAAAAAGCTAGAGAATTTTTTCAAAAACATATGGAAAAAGAATATCACAAAAAATGTGTTATGCAAGCCACTTCATTTCTCAATATATTAACTGGAAAGCAGCTGGATATCGCGTCTCAGTTGGATAGTCAACGCACCAAAGAGATATCTGAAAATAGGGCTGCATTGGAACCAATTATTCGCACAATTCTTTTTTGTGCAGAACAAGAATTACCTCTAAGAGGCGATCATAATAGCGGTGCTCTATCTTTGACACGACCTAAACAAAAAGATGGAAAGTTCAGAGCTCTTTTACGGTTCAGAATTGAGTCTGGTGATCAAAATTTAGAAAAACATGTACTCAAGAGCTCCAAAAACGCTACTTATTTGAGCCCTATCATCCAAAATGAAGTTATTCAGACGTGTTCTGACATTATCACTGAAAAAGTTATTCATAGAATTTCTAAGGTACAATGTTTTAGTCTCCTTGGCGATGAAACAATGGATGTTTCAGGGACCGAGCAGCTTTCGCTATGTCTACGGTACGTCGATATACCAGATCTACAAGCTCCTATTCTTCGTGAAGATTTTATCGGATTTATCCCAATCAAAGATCAGTCTTCTGAAAATCTGACGAACGTTATTTTACAGCGATGTGAAGAGCTTAATCTCGATATGACCAAGTGTATTGGGCAAGGATACGATGGGGCAACAAATATGGCGGGTCATTTGAGTGGCGTTCAAACGAGAATTAGAGATAATTATCCGAAGGCAAGATACATTCATTGTGCCAGTCACCGTTTGAACCTTGCTCTGTCGAATGCAATGTCTGTTCCAGCAATACGCAACTGTCTTGGAGTTGTTAGTCAGGTTGTAAATTTGTTCAGAAATCATTCGAATGCAAACAAACTTTTTCAAGACACTATCCAAGAACATGCTCCAGACAGTAAAAAAAAACGACTTCTTCGGCTTTGTGACACAAGATTTATCGAAAGACATGACAGTATTATTGTATTTTTAGAACTCCTCGAATGCATTGTCATGTCTTTAGATGAAATTGCTCAAAGAACATGGAACATATCTTCAACGGCATCAATTCTTCACACAGCTTGCCAAAAAAGTGAATTTTTAGTGAGCCTTGTTGTTTGTGAAAAACTATTCAGTTTGACTCTTCCGCTGTCGGTTTTTCTCCAAAAAAAATCTTCAGATTTCGTTTCCGCTGTAAATTATACAAATGATATATTGAGTGCACTCCGAAAAATGCGGGAAACTGCTAGCGACACTTTCAGAGGAATTTTTCAAGCAGCGTCGAAATTTTCAGCGGACCTTTTTGACGCTGAACTTCAAGCTCCAAGAGTTGCATCACGACAGAAATCTCGTGTAAATATACAAACGACATCGAATGAAGATTATTTCAGAGTTACCACATTTATTCCTTGTATCGATGCTTTAATACAAAATTTGACGGATAGATTTATCAAGAATGAAGATATTCTCTCAAGTTTTCAACTGCTACTTCCAGGATATGCTTCCGAGAAAAAAATGGATGAACTGGAAAAATTAGGTCCATACTTTCAAGACGAAATGTCATTGTCCGCAGTTCAAGCTGAGTACAAGTTATGGTGTGCCAAAATGTCATCAATTGACTCATCGACTGAAATTTTGAAACTGTTGGAATATTGTGACATAACATTTTTTCGCGCGATAAATCTTCTTCTCAAGGTATTGGCTACTATTCCAGTCACAACGGCTAGCGTTGAAAGATCGTTTTCCACAATGAAGAGGATAAAAACTTTACCTCGTAGTGTGATGGGCCATGACAGACTAAGTGCACTCGCGATGATGACAATTCACTGGGATACTATTGTTGATCCGGAAGAAGTGCTCAACTGTTTAGCAAACAAAAAAACAAGAAAATTACTTTTATAAGGTGTATATTTTTTGTAAAAATTCTTTCAAATATAGTTAAAGTTATTTATATACTTTGTACTGCGTTTTTTTTATTGCACTCCAATTAATAATAATTTAAACGTCACATATATATTTTTTTTTTTTTGCTCGACGAAAAATTCCTAATTATGATTCTGGAACTTTAGCCCCCCCGAAACCAATTTCTGGATACGGGCCTGATGACACCCATTCAATTCTGCTGTGATGTTCTATATACTTTTGGCAATATAAACATATGTTTGCCATGTCACCTGAATTTTCTAGCAGTAAACTTTTTAATTCGTTTCTANGTCAAAAGATCACAAATCGTATCTAGTCGAAGACATTACCCTTAAAAATTGAAAAAAATTCCCTCGTTCCCCGTAAATGGGGGAAACCTCCAAAAAAATTACGAATTTAAAAATCGCTAATTTTCGAAATTTTTTCAATTTTTTTAAATTAAAAGTGCCATAACTTTTTCAAAAATAAACATATCAATATAATTCTTTTATATAGATGAATAATATCATTACCTTTCATTTGGTATATTTTTTTCATAAANTATATAGATGAATAATATCATTACCTTTCATTTGGTATATTTTTTTCATAAATTTAACCCTTAACATGCCCACAAGGGGGGATTTAAAATGACAACTTTTTCACAAAAAATTAATTTTTTTAACTTAAATTTTGAAAATGTTCCGGAAGGTCTGACACTTTTATATATATCTTAAATTAAAGCTAATGTAATAT